>NW_007578367.1:245363-250445 GCF_000690725.1 Stegastes partitus
CAAACTTTAGATCTTTCGTCTGCTTGTACTCTGAGTCAACACACAAGCTGCCTTTAGAAACTCTCCAAACACTGTTAAATGCTTCCCTGCATTTCGCTAAGTGAAAAACTTAGATGAAAATCTTCTCTGCTTTGGATTATTTAATTTGCTTCACTGAACTTTATATTTTTAAGTTTACTTATTACTGCTTTCTAACTGCACTAAATCATTTGCTTTGTGCGGTGCCTCGATGGGTTTTATTTCCTTCTTTATAGTATTTTAATGTGTTTACTTGTCTTGTCTCCAGCTCTGTGAATAGCCCATTTGTTTAACAGGTGCTAAAGAGAGTTGATGTCATGGTGTCTGTTTGATTTGATTCTTTTGCCAGAGCTCACTTCCAGGTCCTTCAGTCTCTCAGAGTTGCCAGCTGTCATGGATCACATCGTCTCACAGCAACCAAACAAATGCAGAAAAAAATACAAAGTGGACTTTTTCACCTTAGTGCATACACCAGCTGGATGGATATCTGTGTCTCCAAACTAGGCCTGTGTTATGCATGCGACAAAACAGCAGTAACTTTATTAACCAATTAAATATGTCACTATGGTGTGTTGCCTCATGAAACTAAATGCTTTTCTGTTCACAAAACAGGTACTCATCTACAGTGGAATCAGTGGAATCAGTGGGAGATCAGACTGAGTCCAGTCCCATGAGAGAAAACAAAAGTTTCCTCTAAAGAAGCACAACAGTTTATCTCTGCTATGTAAATTGAATTATTACTTCTTCCTGCAAGCACAGAACCGCTAAAGTAAGGCTAATGTTAATCGCACACAACCAGATTTTATTACAAACACTACACGATGTATATGTGTATGAGCTCATATATTTGGGGAATTGGATTGCTTCCCTTCACAGTGTTTTACAAATGTGAACATTTCCCCCCTCCAAAATGTTTTTAAAGGGTTGTTTCACCCAAATATACCAGAAGAAAGTTCATAAATAAAAGCAAATAAAAGTGACACGGCCCTTTAGATCATTGGTTCTCAACTGGTCTCACCCTGGGACCCACATCTCCCATGGTCATTAAGTCGCGACCCAGTTTTTTTAGAATTCAGTATTCACTATATTTGCCTGTGCAACATGCATTTCAGAGCACATAACCATGCATAGTAACTGGACCGTGACAACTGCATGTACAAAACTGGGGTGAAGGAGGAGATCAAAACTGATATCGAGATTCCAGCACAGCGAACGAATAGTTGGCCATTCGAGTCCAGTCCTAGTATAAAAATCCACATTTCCGGGTCATATTTGCCATCTTGCGTCCCAACATCAACACCAACTTAAAATGAACGTCAAGCAAACTATGGTTACCGTGCCTATCAAAATAAAAGTGTTTTCAAAATAAAAAATGAGTCCAACCTGAGACGCACATTATGTATTATCTCATTTTGACCAGCTGTTCGCGACCCACCCAGAACAGGTCTGCGACCCACTTTTGGGTCGCGACTCACCAGTTGAGAACCCCTGCTTTAGATAGTCAGATTTAATGTGAACTGGGCCCATCTATCTCTGAAATCTCCGTAAAGCAATGGATTTGAACTTTGCTTTGGGTTTAGTAATTAAAGAAAAAACCACTACACAGCAACATTTCTTTCCGGAAACTGTGCCATCGTTAATGTGGACAGTCTTTATTCACAATGTCTACAGCTGTCACAAGGGCTCCCAGTCCTTATGAATCCACATGTAACCTCTCAGGAGACTATTTTCAAAAGACCACCATACTTATGTGAACACGCAAAGCGAGCCTGCACGACCTACTGTTGAGAAAGATGACGTCCCACCATTGGATTTGTTATTAGCCTCCTTACAAATGCCAATGAAACTGTGTGTTTTCTTGCCGCAACTGGGACAAAACCCAGAGTTTCCAGCTGCACTCAGACTCTCTATTGAAATACATTATTCTTACTTTGCATTTATACTGCCAGTAACACTTGAAAGCCAGCATTCATTCAGCTGATACATCTGTATTGCAGTGCGGTCATCAAACAGACTGTGATCTGCAGAAAACCCGTACTTGGCTCTGCAATCAAGGTTGAGTTGTTTACAAAGTTAGTCTATGATGCATTGTAGTAAAGCCATTCAGAGTCAGATCCACGAGCACTTAGTACCAGGAGTATTAGTTTCCCACATTTTTTTTTGGCTCGCATGAGGCCAGCAGTGGCTACGAACAGCTTATTCCACTGAAATGTGCATGTTAACCACTCAGTTCAATAATAATGGTGCCAAGTCTCACTTGAGCAGATTTTAGTTTTATTTGAGGTTGATTATGTTGAAATGTGGATGAAAGAAATTTTAAAAAAATTGCCCTCAACTGGCTCAAGTCAGGGCTGCAGGGTGGNGATAGATAGATAGTGAAACAACTGCTTGCCTATCCTTCCTGTATGAGATGATTTGCTTAGCAAAAAAAAAAGTGACAAATTAGCAGAGGCTTCATCCACCTGCTCATTTGGACGGCTCAGGCTGGCATTCTTGTCGTGCTAGGAAATACCAATTATATTCCAGTCGGCAGTTTAATTACAAATCACAGCTCGCTCAGCGCTGTCACACAAATTAGATTTGTAGTAGAAGGGCAAAGGAAATGCAGACCTAATTTTGTCAGGATCTTGTCAAATCTCTTGAGGTAAATATCTCATGTAAAAGTGTGTCTTACTGTCTGTGTACTCACACTGGGCCTGAGTTATTTTCTAAAAGATCTATTAGCGTCCCATTAACGGATTCCTATAGGAATGATCCAAACACCTAATAGGACGATTAAAGCAGCCACCACTGCATTCTTAAACACATTACAGATGACTACCGCTTCACCTTTGTTCATGCAGTGACGTGTTGCGTGAGATTTCCTGTCCGATGCTTTGATGATTCTACAATATAACACCTATCTGCTGTGAGGTTACAGTGGATCAAGTCATGCTTGCAGAGGAGTCACATCCTCATTTTGTTGTTCAACTGTGAATATATAATTCCTCTTGGCCAAAGGCTGAGTGTTATCTCTGTTTAAGTGGACACGCTAGCTGTTAAATTAGTGTCAGAGACAAGCCCGCTGCCATGATAGCCTAATGTCTAATGGTTTGAGTAAATGATGTTGCGTTCAGAATGCCCCAATTGCCCAATGAACTATAATAAATAATTTAATCAACGCTAATGTCTCATTGTAATCACACAAGTCTGCACATTGCATTTGGTTATTTGTGCATGTAGTGACATGATAGCGACGCTTCACCGGAAAGATAATTCGCACAAAGGCGGCAATTAAATGCAGAGTCATGCTGAAGCATTTAAGATGCAAAAAAAAAGATGGCTTCATTTGCACCCAAATCTCATGCGAGGCGCGCCAAACGTGTGCCTCCAGCACGGTCAAGAGGTTAACAGACTTAAAAGGGCAGATTATCTAAAATTCCAACCAAGTTTTTCTTCTTCTCTAACTTCCACCTAACGAGCTCATCAGTACACCCACACAGCCAGTGTGTTTTGTTTTTTTCTCTTTACACTGGTTTGGTGCTTCAAGTTTTATCAGGACTAAGAAACTACAGCCGTGTTCGTGAGGCTGTGCAAAAACTCTCACTAATTAGAAACAAACACAAAGTATGGCTAATGGGGATGTCATTAGTTTAGAAGGTCTGGTCATAAAGTATGGAAGTGCTGGAGAAGGTCAAATGCTGACCTACTTGACTGTGATTCACGGTTATGACAGAAGCCGTTTAGCACATTTTTATATTAGTGGTTCTACTCATCACAATTACTGTGACACAACCTCCTACTGTACCGGTGAACAATAATGAGCCGAACTAAAACATAATCAGCATGTACAAATGGAACTAAATGTACTTCAGGTTAACATTTGGTGTTCAGAGACGAGTCCTCCCTCAGTCACATAACACACACACGGGGGCAGATTGTTGCTCAGGTTTACTCCTCTGAAAGAGTTCTGTGTCCAACCAATTAACAGATTTTTTTTATTTCAAGCACAGCCTTGGAAATTATTCATACAAACAGAAATATGAGGCATGAACTCCATCAGTCAGAAATTTCAATTCCAGTCTTGGATTCTGCTTAAGCAAATTGCACGGCTAAGGCTAATGCGACGGCGGAGCGACCACTTCACAGCTCACATCTCACACATGAAAGGCCGAGAGACTCCACCGCGGCGCAATTCTGCCAGGGCTATTCTCTCCAGAAGCTTCGGCTCGAAATTATTCTCCCGCTGAAATTCATATGGAGATATGATAATAAGAAGTTCGGGGCAGGAAGACTGCACTTGATCAGGATGAGTAACTCCTCTCAGTCTCCAATTACAGAGTTTATACTGAGAGGGGTCTTCTCCCTACTGCGCCTTGTTTTTTTGTTTTTTTTACAGTCGGATTTCCTCTCTTTCTTCTCTCCCTTTTCTTTTGCTTTGTCTCTTCAGGTTACGCTCACAAGAGGTTCATCTCGAGCCTTGGGGGCAGCACGCATGGAAACGCTAACGCCTGTTGTTTTCCACACACCGGTGACGTCAACACACAGCGGCGCGTCGGGGCGCACCGCTGCTCCACGTCCCGGCCTCAACATGCATCAATGCCCCAGAAAAGCAGCAATTTTGTCACATTTGGTACCTGGGTTGGAACATGCCAGGTGCCATCGCGAATGCACTTGTTTTTGCAACATGATTTTTCACATTTTCCAACATGAATCATAGATGTGCTATGAGACTTGAAGAAAAGACTAAAAAAGATGACATTTATTTCCTTCTGTCTGGAGGCTGTTTCCACTCCGATGCAACCACCGGAGTAGTTTACTGGTTTCTTTTTTGTCTCACCCAGAAGTACCATTAGCGAACAGCAGCATATCAGGATGCCACACTCTTAACTTTAATCTTCATGCTGAATTCAAGGGAATATTGCTAGTTTATAAATCACTTAATAGGTTTGGGCCAAAACGCTTTCTGATCTGGTGAATTAAAAGAATACAAACTTTAGATCTTTCGTCTGCTTGTACTCTGAGTCAACACACAAGCTGCCTTTAGAAACTCTCCAAACACTGTTAAATGCTTCCCTGCATTTC
>NW_007578367.1:252625-276319 GCF_000690725.1 Stegastes partitus
AATAAAACAAAATAAAATGACACCCCTGTGGGAAATGTATCATCAGCTTTTAACCCTGTAGAAGCCAATAAACGCAATAAATTTGCCATTTTAAAATGTAACAGGCCAATAATAACTGGCCAGTAACATAATAAAAGTTTCATTATCAGTTCAGGACTTTTATTACGCTACTGGCCAGTTATTACGTTGGTGGCTGTTGTTACATTATTGGCTTCTACAAACTCATCCAACCACATCCCAGAGATTACATCTGATCTTACCTTTGACAACCCTCTAGTGGATCAGCTGATTTATCCAGGGACTCAAACTAGCAACCCCTCGGCTCCTGAGCTGCTACCTACAGCTTCCATAAGCCCACTCTGATACTGCAGGTTAAAACCAGCTCTGGGAACAGGTTTCACGTCTTCAGATCCAAACTATTTAGCCTTGTACATAAAGTAGCCTCACTTTACCACACGTTCAGGACAAGCCATAAAACACACGGACTGAGATGGAATGGCAAATGGAGGGAGTGACAGTGTAATTGTCCTTAGATAGCTCTTTTCTTGCTCTGCCTCTCGCTCTCTCATTCTTTCTGTCAGTCACTGGCTGCACTTTAACCTGTCCTGAGCCAATTAATCAGGCTTGGGACAGGTATCTGCACCAGCGTGGCAGGAGGGAGCTATTTCTCTCTCTTCCTGCAGCTGGCACTTCAAGCACATCACCAAGGCCTTACAGTGTGTGTGATTACACGCTGTCCGAGCTCGTCAGTCTGCCTCCAAGCAAGTTCTTTGCAGCATTGTGACAAACGTAAGCAACGTCGGAGCGTGAGATATGGGGAATTAGAATTTCCTGCTATCATTCTTCAAACAGACAATCATTCATTCATCCTGAGGTCGGTTTGCCTTTACCGGTCAGAGAGTTTGTTTTGCTTTGTTTTCAGCCCAACTTGGGCTTCTCGGTGTCCTTTTATCCCTTTATGCTTCCAGGACACGTCAGACTTCTCCTTAGCGCTCGGTGCTGAACGTGTTTACTGACCAGTAACGGCCTCTGGACCGTCACTGTGCATAATGATCCTCCCTCTGCTTTTTTAGTATACGTCTGTGGTGTGTGCTTGTGCTGTACAACAGCTGGTTAGCTCAGCGGTTTTGGATGCAGTTCTGGTAATGTTAGGGTACAATCCCTGCTCGGGCCATTGTTGGACTTATTGCTCCCGCTATTCTTCTCCGTCTCGTCCGCCCTTCTCGCTACAGCGGCCGTGCTGTATGACAGAGAGCTACTTTTTCGCCGTGTTAATCATACAGCGCTTAGTGACGGGAGGGCGATGGCATTTTACATTGTTTGTGTGTTGCAGATGTACCAGATATGGTGGTTATGAGCTGGAGTGGTTGGAGCTTGGATCAGCGGGACATCCAGCTTCACCCTTATTCCAGCAGTGACAGTTTTAGAGGGCAAATCTATATGAAACAGAATGTTGATTATGTACCCTGGACATGGATTCTATAGTTTTAGCCCCACTGCCTCCAACCATGTCAACTGAAGTAAAAGCAGAGTTCTTGGGAACAATGTGGACTTAAATCCGGTCCAGTGCTGAGTGAAAGGTGTAAACAAAGGTTTAGCTTCCCCTTACCTCTTAATAGTGCCATTTATGTCCTTTCCTGTTAAACTCAAGTGGAGAATGTACTCTGAACCATTTCTCTAACTGGCTGCTGTTGGTGTGGCTCTAAGGTACCAGCAGTTTAGGTTTGCTGGCTGGTTTGTTGGTCAGACCTGCTTGGTGCAGACTGAAAACTGATTGATGGATTGAAATATTCCATTCATGGTCTCTGGAAGATAAAAACCGACTGACTTTGGTAGTCCTGAGTTTTTTATGGAGGGTTGATGTGGTTGACATTTTCAGTTTTTCATGGTTGAGATATTGATGGTGCTCAAACAATGAATCTCAATGACTTTTCCGGTTCTCCGACTTCTCAGCAGAGGCCACCAATGGACACAAAAGACGAGACCACATTAATGATGAGTTGTTAATATCAACGAGCATGTTAGCTCGTTAACCATAGGTTTTCACTCAAAACGCTGCAATTCCAGAGGCTCACCGAGAGACTGTAGATCAGGGGTGCCCAATCCTGGTCCTCGAGGGGCCACAATCCTGCATGTTTTAGATGTTTCCCTCTTCCAACACACCTGATTCAAATGCTCAGGATCGTTATCAGGCTCCTGCAGAGCTTGATGATGAGCTAAAACATGCAGGATTGTGGCCCTCGAGGACCAGGATTGCCCATCCCTGCTGTAGATAGTTATGTCGTGTTATAATTTCAGTGTTTGTGGGTGCACAGTGGTCTGCTCGGGTTCACGTGGCATACATTTTATCATCTCCCCAAGTCTGAAAGAGTTTATACAGACCCCTCTACATGTCCACATGCAGCCCAGACTCCAAGTGGACTAGAAAAGTAGTGTGTGTTGATCTGTAATGGAGCATACCAAAGGGTTTAGCATACACATAAAACCCACTGCGTCACTGTAATTAACTATCCAATCTGCAAACTGACCGTACTAGTGAACCCTCTATCTGTGCAGAAGAAGGGGGCGCAATCATAAAACTAAAAAAACATACATCAAATGTGCATCTCAAGTTATTTCCACAGCAGATATATATGTCGTAACTCACTAAAAAACAAGCAAACAAACCAGTTTTTAAGGCCAGCGCATGTGCTCCGAATCTTGCCTCTGAATTATTTTATTATTCTAATACACTATTCTAGTTAATTGCATTCATTTATCCAGCCACCTTGACAAGGCCTATATTTCTCTACTGTAAACCTGTCTACTTTCAAACCTGTTTTCAATAGTTAATAAGACCAAGTCATTTCATTTCTAGCGTCTAATGTTTATGCCGTACTTCCAAAGTGGCATCAGGAAAGTGAATCTCTCAAAAGCCACCCGTGACCCACAATCTACATTTGAAGTTCTTGAGACATTGAAAATGCAAAAAAAAAAAAAGGGGGTCTGCGATCAATAATCAATGGATTCTTTGCTTAATAACTCATGAGTCTTCAACACTCAGTTGAGGGCTCGTTTTTTTTCACTCAGAATAAATGATTCCCTGATAGCAGAGTGAGAGACAAAGGTTTTGGTCCCAGGAGGTTGTAATGCTTTTTACATTCAAGGGACAACGGGCCACATGCATTTCCTTAACGGAAAATTCTCAGCGGCAGAGCTGCAGTGACAGCACAAGGACATGCATGGTTCTTAATGCGTTTTGACCTTTGCCACTTAGGTAGGTCTAATGGTGGCAAAAAATACCTACTAGGACGTCTTCAGAAAGGTGCTCAATATTTGATGGCCAAGTTCACTTTGCTTCTACGAGTGGAGTCTTGAAAAATAGCTATTGAGGTTTAAAATGGCCTGGCCCTTCTTTCTCTGGTCTTCTTTTGTGTTGGCGCTATTTGCATTTCCCTTGAATTTTTTTTGAAAGGGAACAATGTCTTTGTATTAAAATTTTGTTTTTTTACCACCTATTGTTAAAGAGAAACATTCAGAGCGGGCTCAGTAGCCTACTGTGTGTTTGTTTTATTCAGTAATGGCGATGCCCTTGAATTCTTCTTTTTTTTCCAAAAAGGCGTGGATGGATTCTGTGTTTCTCAACTTTTCGAACAAAAAGATTTATTGCACAGCGGTGGAGATAAAGATTTTTACATTACTAAGAATTTAATTATCTTTAGTTCGAGCTGCACAGCATGCAGCACAATTATGGTTGTTTATTGTTGCCCATTATTGCAATAAACCCGAATGAGGAATGTGCCCTTCGCTGCTGCCGATTTACGCGAACAATCGGATCCATTTGAACCGCCAACTTAGTACCGGAGAGGATGCGGCGGCGGTACAGGAACGGAGGCTGTAGAGAGTGGTGACAAATTAGGGAATATGAATGATTGCAGGCAGAGTAAAAACATGCCAAAGCTGATGTGATCAACACAGTAAAATGAAAAACAGAGGTAGTGTTACCAACACCTCTCAGCCATTCATTATCTCCACTGTCTACACGACACTTTTGGCCCCAGCTGCAGCAGCGACACACCAAAGTTAAGCCCCTATCTCAACCGTTACCTTTATCATCCCTCCATGTCTGCCAAACCAATCAGCTCAGAGGACGGATCAATGCGTGTACAGTATATTGGATTTTCACTGAATCTGCAAATCTAATATTTTACATACACCCGTAAGCAATTATCGAGTGATTCTGAGCAATGAAGCCACTGTCACAATCTGTTCGCATAAGGCTTTTTTGGCATAATATTTTATTCATTATCGTCCATTTTATCAAGGAGCCATCAGTGCAAATTATTTTATTCCATATGTAGGAAATTACGCTGCCACTTTGGAGAAGTTGCACTGCAAAGATCATTTCCTTTCAGATGGGAATCCATGTGTTGAAATGATAAGAACTGAAGTCATAGATTTAATTTTAATAAAATGTTGAACACATTGATGTGAAACTTTGGCTTGTGTGTTAAGATAGATTAGCTATTATTTAAGTCCCTCTTCTGGTATTGATTAAACCCCTAAAAAAATAATCTCTGTATATCAAAGTGACATTGTGGCAATATGAGAGCCTTACATGTTAAAGCAGAACCGAATTCTGAAGAGGAGTAATGATAATGAATAATGAAAGCCTCCGCCCTGCAAGATGACGGTCATGACAAAAACTTGATTTTCACTTTAAAAACTTGCAGAGGTGTAGGTAAGATGTAGGTCAGCGGTCCCCAACCACCGGGCCATGGACCGGTACCGGGCTGTGGGTCATTTGGTACCGGGCCGCACAGAAAGAAAGAAAAAAAACATTTGATTGGTTTATTTTTATTTCCAGTGGAGTCTGCAGGATGTTTTATTTTGAAAAACGACGAGCTCATCTTCCGTCCGTCTTCTTTCTCGTACTTGACTCTTATTAGTTTTCACGCTCGGCCGTTAAATGAAGCCGTCAGTCTAACCTGCCGAAATAATTTGAAAAACAAACATCTCAGCTTCTTTGGAAAGAGACTCGATACTAAGACGGAAGAAAAGTAAACATGTCTTTAACAAGTAATTTTATTAATTTAGGAAACTTCTTAATAGTAGAAACTATTATTTTTTGCTATGTGCGCGATGACCGGTCCGTAGAAAATGTTAAAACCGGTCCGTGGTGCAAAACGGGTTGGGGACCGCTGATGTAGGTAACACTTGGTCTCCACCCCACTGTCTGTGCCTGGCTCCAATACTTTCTGACTGGCAGCCCCCAGTCTGTCAGGATTGGTAATAGGACTTCAGCCATCATCATTAGAAACACCGACACTCCACAGGGATGTGTCCTCAGCCTCATCCTCTACACCAGGGGTGGGCAATCCTGGTCCTCGAAGGCCACAGTCCTGCATGTTTTAGATGTTTCCCCTCTTCCAAAACACCTGATTCACATGATCAGCTCATCATCATTGAATTTCCCTTCTGGGATGAATAAAGTATTTTTCATTTCATCAAGCTCTGCAGAAGCCTGATAACGATCCTGATCATTTGAATCAGGTGTGTTGGAAGAGGGAAACGTCTGAAACATGCAGGACTGTGGCCCTCGAGGACCAGGATTGCCCACCCCTGCTCTACACCTTGTTCACGTAACACCACAAGGACAACATCATCGACGTACAACTGGTGGTGACGAAGCAGCCAACAGGAGGGAGGTGGCCGGTCTGGTGTGAGGACAACAACCTCATCCTCAACACGGACAAGGAGATGATAGTGGCCACGAGGAAGGAGAGGACACCTCATTGGCCACTGTTCATCCGGGAGCTTGAAGTGGAAAGGGTGAGCAGCTTGGACTCACTTGGACACTCAACACAAAACAGCTGGTCACGAGGCAGGAAGGAAGTTTGGCACCTCGGCCAAGACCCCTCAGCAGCTTCTACAGCTGCACCGTTGAGAGCACCTTGACCAGCTGCGTCACTGTGTGGCATGGCGGCACAGATGCTTAGAAGATCACCAGGACTCCACTATCCTCTCTGCGGAGCATCTACCACCACAGGAGAGCTGCCTCCATCTTCAAGGACCCCATCCAGTCACCCACCCTCATGCTGTTCACACCTCTACCCTCAGCTAAGAGGTACAGACGTGTGAAATGCAGGACTTCAAGACTAAAGAACTCTTCCTTTCCCACTGGCTCTTAAACAGGAGCCTATAATCATGGACGACCTCCTGACTGTTTGCTGTCTATTGCACATAGATGTCGCACTATTCCTTATTTTGTACTGAACATTACCTATATTTCTATCTTTTTTTTTCTATTTTTATCTTTTTTACACATCTTGTACTTAGATTTGTATTGTCTGGCATCCGTTGTGGATAGAAAAGAAAGAATTTCTTAGTACAGGGAACCATGTTTCCTTACTTTGCATATAACAATAAACACTTTGAATTGAATTGAATTGAATTGAACTGAAGGAATATGTGTCCTCCCTTTATAGAACTGCTGTATGTTCCATTAGTGAGTTCGGATCAGTGGCACTGCAAAAGGAATTTATAATGAAATGGCAAATCAAGATGTGGGGATACCTTTGAAGACTAAAACCCTAGCTTTGCTCTCATATTACCATTGATGTTATTTTTATTCTGTCATGAACCTTAACAATGCTTAAAGCATAGGGCTGGAGACGTCCCATCTTTTTATAATTGCCAACAAATCCTGCGAAAAGGTCGAAACCGATACTGAATTAACCTTTGCGTAGCCGAAGCTTGATATATCTTCCTCCTGTGTGTTCATTTGTTGTCCAAAAACACGTCGGTGAGCCACACCGTGACACTGGCTGACATCTTTCTTCATCAAGAGCATGAACGATGTGGTTGATTTGATTGTGTTCTGCTACGGAGAAGTCTAAAAAGAGCGCCCTATGTATAATAATGTTTGCCTAAATAGTCCCAAACAATTGCACAATTTACCCTTGTTTAACTAACGTTGAAGAATTTCTATTAATATTAATTTAGATTAATGTTTTAATCATAAATAATTGCATTGTTGTATTAGGGCTCCCTTTTTTCGCTGTGCATCTTTAATGAGCATGACTAAGCTAAACGCTGAGCACCACAGATGGGAGCGCTTGATTTAAGACTTATAGTTTTTGGTCTTTGTCATAAGAAAAATATATCAGTGCAGTTACTTAACTTGACGTTTATCCTGAAATACTGAACGATGCTGGCAGAGTAACCGTGACCAGAACACTTCTAAGGTTCTAACAACAGGAATGTTCTGATAATCTGATAGTTAAAAAATTAAACTGCTTTCTTTCTTTTACTTGCACACATCATCCTTTTTTCTTTCTTCTGTTCTCCTAACCTCATTACACAAACCCCCCCCAAATTCTTCAGACTCACCAACCAAACGGCAAAAACGATGGCGCCAATCCCGTCTTCGCTGTGGCGCACTTTCTATTTTCTACGCTCCGTGCCAGTGCCTCGCTGGAACCTTGCACCCAGTGAGTAATGAGAACAAGGTGAGGGGGCTCTGGAGTGTAATTATTTTCATTTGGGAGACAGTGGGGGGCTGCTCTACATTTGTCTCAGCCATACGTGACAGTTCGCTATCTCCCAGTGACGGTAATGAGCACCGGGCCCTCATTATGTGTTGAGGATGGCACCTCTGAAAGAAAAAGGCTAAAAATAAATGTTACCTTTCACTGTCCACACATGACAAGAGGAAGAGAGAGGAAAAAAAATACGGTGGAGCTGGTGTCAGGAGCTGAGAGAGAGAGAGAGAGTGTGCCTTGTGGAAATGTTGTCTTGTTGGAAAAGCAGAGAAATTCCAAAAGAAAGGACAGGTCAAGGGAAAGCGACAATGTGACTTGTGTCAGGATGAATTTAATGATACACATAAGCAGCATACCTGCACCACACGGACAGCTTGTGTTTTTATTATTATATATCAGCAAAATAAATGGATGCTCACAAACACAGGCAACACCTACTAGATGGGGCAGAAACACAAAGCAGCTTTTACAAGGTGAAGCCTTTGGGCAGTTCTGTCCCCTGTCGCTTTACATATTTATAGGCCACCAAGCTTCATTGCATCGTCCTCAACCGCAGTCCGTTGCATTGCTCAAAGTGGAAGAGAAATTCTGTGGGGTGTTGACCTGGCAAGAAGTATTTTGTCATCTGTCAATGGACTAACCTTGCTCACTTTGAAATGTTTCTGGCTGCTCTGCTTTTTTTTTTTCTTCTTTTTCTAGCTAAAAAAAAAAAAAAGCTGAATTCTCCTCTTAATATTCACTGATTTACACTGGTCATTGAATGCATCGCTAACGCTCATGCACTGACTTCCATTGTGACAGGCTGTCATTCAAAATGTCATTTACTTACTAGCCTTCTGAAAATAAAGAATCTGCTGTAAGACAAATTGTTCCTGCTGTGGTGGAGGATGTGGCCTTTTTTTTTTTTTAAAACAGCCTTTCAAAGATAACACCTTTTGTGTAATTCTGCAATTCCTTTCACTCTCAATCATCGTGCTTGCTCGCCACATTATTTAAAATGATGAATTGCATCGCTTCAGGCAGCAGGGGTTTTTTTTGGGGGGGGGGGAAACAATTAAAGTGTGATTTCCAGGAATAAATGTACAGTAGAAAGTCGGCAATTGTCAGATAAATTGTGTTTTTGTCGTTCTATGGGGATTTAAAATCGTGTGTTAATACTTTTGTCATAACCAAATTTCAATCATGAACATTTCCAATCTGTGTTTCAGTTCAGCAACTTGTGTGAATCTTAATAAAATTAAAGGTTCAGGCAGAAAGACAGGCAGCGGTACTGTACCACTAGGTAGCAAAGAGTCATTACGTGCAAAGAAACTGCACCTTAAATACTTTATCTTCCCATTAAGGCGTCCCCTGAGTAGCTGTACTTTGTCACTCTAAAACAAGAAGAATCCTCACATTTATTCAAAATAAATAAGTTTTCTGGTAAACATTTGCGGTGATAAAGAAGCAGCCGCTGTCCGGACTGCCCGTCATCCTCGCCCAACGTCACCGAACTCACCGGCGATTGTGCTCTTTGAAAAGCAGCAAGTAAACACAGCTCTGCCACATCTCTCTGCAAATTGTCAAGAACCTTCAGTGATGTGATAATTCTTTTTTTTTTGCTTTCGCGCTTTATTGAGACTTTCTCAAAAAGTTTACAGTTCTGTTGCTCAGCCTCCTCTCTGCAGCACATTTCCACATATTAAATTTTAAAGCAAGTAAGACAAAGAAGACAAGTTATTTCCTTAAATTTGTTTGGGTGAAATGCTGCTGCTCGGTAATGTACTGTTTTGTTCGGTATTATATTGACTTTCTTTACATAACAAGTTAAAATGTTTTCTTCCTTTTCTTTGAAGCTTTAGAGAAGCCTGGGAAATGTTCATAATTAAAAAGCCACTGGTTCAAGCAATTTGCTGCCTAAAGGCTGATGAAAAATGAATGTGCGTTACAGCCTGGATTTAAGTGTGATTTTCTTTTCCTGCTGTAATGCTGTTTCTTTCATTATCCTGTTTTTTTTTTTCTTCTCCAAATTGATAAACTCACTCTCAGCATGAAAAATTGATGACCTCCTTTGTGTGCTGCCCTGTCTGCTGTCCTCTGTTTTGAATTGAAAGGTGAGAGCTGGCTCGCTGCCAGTTAGCCACTAATGGCCCCGGACAGCTAGCTTCCACGGGGCCTTGTGGCAGGTAAGGCGCTGTGTTAAAAAGCCCATTATGCTAATGCTAATTCTGCCGGGGGAGGGTGGGGAAGATCGCTCTGACACTTCTCATCTCTATCATTAGCGGCGGCACGTAGGGAAGGGATGGAGAAGCTCTTTACTGAAACCTGAGCCTTTACCAGAAGATTTCAGATGGGATCTGAGGGAGGTGTGGGCTCTCCTCTTCCTAATGGGCAGAGTCCTGAGAGCTCATTCCCACTGTTGAATGCAACACACAAAGCATGTGATGAAACTCTACGCTCGTTTTGGAAAAAAAATCTATTGGTTTACTTTTAAAGGAACAATCGCTGTTTCTGTTTGTATTTGGAAGACGAGGCAAGTTTATTTACTTGCATTAATTCAGATACAAAAACACACGCTCATATAATTTAGTGGATGTGTTGAGTGTTAAAATGGTAATTTTTAATAAAATCTTATTTAACCCTTTATAGGGCACTCATTGAAATACTTGGGGATTTAAAATGTCTTTTTTTTAAAACTTAAAAAAAAAAAAAAAATCAGATTTAGGCTGAAAATCAAAGTCAAAGCAGTTACCATACATATTTCCTCGCCCAACAAAAATAAAAAAATAAAAATCCAAATAATATGCTGATAAATTGTCGTAAATAGTACACATATAAAGATGAAGGAACATTTATTTCCAAATCACCAGTCAGACTTACGCAACTTATGACATCACTCTGGCTCACTCGTGATTGGTCAGAGGCCGGAGTGACTTCGCTGATTGGCTGGATGAGATCATGTGATTCTGCTTCCTGCCATTTTTAAAGCCTGTGGAAGTTACCACATATGGTTCCTTGCCCGATTAAGGGTTGTAGAAGCCAACAACGTAATAACAGATGATAACGTAATAAGTTATTATGTTATTCTGCTATCGGTTCAGTACGGTGGCCCAGAAGTGTCACAACAAAACAAAAAGCCACATTGCAACCAAATTAACCACAACACTACAAAATTAGCCGCAACAACAATCTCCGGCTTCTTTGCCATCAGTATTTTATTTACTTTCGAGTTGTTTCCAACAATTTCCGGCTTCTGCCCACTTAGTGTGGCGTTGCGGAATTCACAGTATAATTTCCGGGTTACAAAAAAACAACTTTCGCTGCAGCCGTTGTGTTGTGTTGCGGCTTATTTTGTAGTGTTGTGGTTAATTTAGTTGTGTTGTGGCTTTTGTTTTGTTGTGACACTTCTGGGCCACCGTAGTTCAGGACTTCTATTACGTTTTTGGCCAGTTGTTATGTTATTGGCCTACTACATTTTAAAAATGGCAAATCTATTACGTTATTGGCTTCTACAAGGGTTAATGCTGAGAAGTTGGCAAATCCAAACTGATAAGCTACATACTGAGGAGCCAAAACATTAAGACCGCTAACAGATCACATGAATCACGGTGCATTCTAGGACCTGGGATACATCATGAGGTGCCATCACAAAGTTCTATGACTGCATCAACAAAAACTAAAAAGCTACTTCAAAGTGCTCTCCTTGTGCACTGATACACCACATCCAGTGCTCCCGCTGTGCTTGGTACGCTCCCTGGAAATCCCATTCTGAGAGTACGTCAGACACCAGCCGCAATACGAGCTGAATCTCCTCCACCGCTAAAACAGTGACCCTTCAGCTTGTTATCTTTGGGAAGAGGTAGAAATCACAGGTACCCAAATGTAGCAAGCAACTGGAAGGCCACTGTGTTGTCGTGGCCAAGAAACCTTGAGCCAAATCAACGTGAGCAGCCGGAGCAGCCAAATGATATTGCGTCACAATTCAGGTCATTTGTGCTGAGCTTCCCAGACCCCTCAGGGCATGACAGCGGAACTCTGAGGGGACAGTCTGACTCCGGGGGAATCAATTCATGGTGCACAATCCTGTGGATATTGAAGAAAACAACGAGCAGTCTCTGTGCATGACCACGCCACGCTTTGTGGACGCGCAACAGGAGCAGCCGCACCTTGTAGTTGGCAAGTGAATAGCTGGTTTTTATAGTCCAAAAAAAAAAAAAAAGTGTGAAGACCTAAGTAACTTTAAGGTCAAATGGCCAGATGACTGCATTGGAGCCCGTCCAAAATGGCGAGGCACGTAGGGTGTCCCTGACCAGCAGCGGCAAGTATCTGCTGACCATTAAGCAGCAATAGTCAGCTCCAACTGCCAACTGACAGGACTCAAACAATCTGCTGCGAGCATCTTGTGCCAGATACCACAGTGCACCTTCTGAGGCAATATTTCCTTTCTCTGTTGATACAAAAAAAAAAAAAATGCAATCACATTACATTTCTGTCAAAATATATGTGCCGCTTCAAATTTCGGTGCAGCATTAATATACTGTGGGGTGACCCGGACGACCCGGGCCGCACCCCGTCTACCGCAAAGATGTCAAATAAGGACAGAGCACGCATACGCACTCGCGGAGGAACTCAAATATACCATTCTCATAGACCGAAGAGACGCGAGGTCAGGATGAGGACAGTGTCTGTGAGCAAGTGGAAAGTTCTCACATAATAGAGAGAGATGAACAGTCCCCCGAATACGCACTTACAAAAATGTATTCACAAAAACATCTTCTGACAAGCAGCAGTACATCTCATGTTGGCTACAAACATTTAAATGAAACTTTTTGACATCCCTAAATCTTCTGAAATATTGAAAACCTTGGTGCTTGTTTTTTTTATTTTTCCCTTTCTTTCTTTTTGATATGCATCCGTGAATAGCCGAGTTCATATCCGTTACTGGATGAGCTCCAAATCTGTATCGCATAAATGATACACAAATGCGAAATGTCATCGGGAATACATATCGGATGGCTGCTGTAACAAGACTTGCTCATTTTACAATTATTCCGAGCGGTGAGCACGCCGCCATCACATATAAAAACCATGCATAAGTCAAGAGGCATCTAGCCTGAATGTCTCCTCCACTCATTTTTTCACGCCTCATGAGCAGGTGTGGGAGAGCACTGGTTGCATCACTAATGAGCGTAGTCTGCTCCCGTTCTTTAGTTTGTGTGTACACGTGTGTGTGTGTGTGGCGTCTATATATAACGCAACTTTGGAACTTGGCAGAGGTCCATCCGTCTGATCCGTGTAGTGTAGCTGGGCACCGGTCCCACCGCGGGCCCCAAAAGAGGTATAACATGAGCCGTGCAGCCACCTGCCTCCTATCCTATGTATGAGCAATGGGGCTCTCCATTAGCTCCGCGGCAGTTTTATTTTTCTTTACACCTGGTTAACAATGTGTAAATGCTGACTTATAAAGAACCTGAGGAATGCCAGGTTGTGCAATATATATATTTTAACAGCGTACCTACAGATTTCCTCAAAAGGACAGGTTGTAAAAAAAATTGTAGCATCTCACTCTTTCACTTCTTTTTTTTCTTCCTTTTGAAGCCGATTTCCCCCCCTACTAAACAATCTGTACCAGACTGAGTGGGAATCGTCTATTTTTGTAAATGAAGCATCTGCCCCGAGGGCCCTCAGAGGCACAGAGAAGATGATCTGTTTTGCCGAGCTTTGATTTCTTTTACCTCATGCGCGGCGTTTCAGCTAAACTTCACTTCAATATTCTTTCAACTTCAAATATCATCCCCAACACAAAGATTATTTTTGAAGTGTTTAACGAATGCACTGAATAATAAATGCTGAATGCAGAGCGACATTCTTATCCAACCACTTTTTACAGCATCATAGAAAAAGGTAATGGCACGGTGACGTATTGTTATCGTAGCATCAAATGTCAGTATACATTTGAAGAGGACAACATGAAACAAGGTTACTGAGCAGCAGTGGGTTTTTCACACCATTGTGACCTGATTATGCCCAAATCCTGGGTATCAAAATTGTCTTTTCACAGCCTGTCTTCAGTGGCAGGCTGTGAAGTGTCTGGTTCAGCGCCAGCGTTAGTGGAGGTGTCACATTCCATATTTGACTTTGTCCGAAGTCAGTCCAGATTTTTATTTTTTTTTGGGCCGTGACCATTAACCGTAGTGTTCTAGAAGCCTCGCCTTGTAGAAGCTAATAATGTAATAACAGCTGATAACGTAATAAATTTGCACTATTTAAAATGCAATAGGCCAATCATGTAATTAAAGTCCTGAACCAATAACGTAATATCTGTTGTCCAATAACGTAATAAGTTATTACGACCTATTACATTTTAAAAATGGCAAATTTATTACGTTGTTGGCCATTATTATGTTATTGGCTTCTACACACATCAGCCATACGTTCAAGGGAGTCTGTGGACTTTCTGACCATCGGATGTGCTAGATGTGTAAATGTGAGAGCAAGCATGTGTAAAGGCATAATTAACATCCTGTGGTTTCACACCAGTCCGCTGTTGCTGCTGGTTACATGTCAGCGACTGTAGAAAGCATCAAAAAAAGGAAAGTGTCAAGAAAAATGCAAACGAACAAACAAATGTGGAGATTAAGACAGAGTTTAAAATGTTGAGAAAAATGGGCTTTTTGCAGAAGTGCCATGAGAAAGGATGTGCGAGATCAGAAAGGTTTCAGGACTGGTGTCACAGAAGATATTTCAAATCCAAATGACAAGCTACAAGTTTTCCCCTTCGAAGTAACCCTTCTGGAGTCTAACACACTTTCCCAGCCTTCTCTGTTACTCCGCCATGCACTCCTGGAAGGATCCTCCACAGCTCCATCATCACAGCCATCTTGATGTCGTCTTCTAAACTGGTCCCCTTGATGACCCCCTTGAGCTTGGGGAAGAGGAAAAAATCCCACAGAGCCAGGTGGGGTGAGTAGGGAGGTTGCTCCAGCACGGCGATGTTCTTCTCAGTCAGGAACTGTGGGATGCTCAGAGCGTTGTGAGCAGGTTGTCATGGTGAAGCAGCCACGACTTGTCCTGCCACAACTCTCACCTCTTCTCAAATGAAGCAAACACTGCAGGATCTCTTTGTAGACGTGCTGGTTGATCGTCTGAAGTGTAAAACTTGTAGTTTGTAGTTTGGGTTTGAAATATATCTTTTGTGACGCCAGTCCTGGAACTTTTCTGACACACCTCGTATTCAGTAGCTTTGTTAGGCTATAATATATAATGTATGTTAGGAGGTAACACTGAATGAAAACTAAACTGCAAAGCGCCTCTTCAGGAGTCCTCTGCACACGAGACATTTAGTTTTTGGACTCACAATGGACATACAAACAAAACAAAACAAGAAAAAAACACACAGATTGCTTTATTTTTTTTGCAAACTTGTCTCAAATTGTCAGACCTACCTTCACAGTGCTGTTTCAGCACCGGAGAATGATCTGACTGCAACTGAACAAAAACACTCTCTGTTTCTTTAAACCAATCACAGTCGTCTCAGGTGGTGCTAAGCCCAGGATGTACCTGAAGTATTGTAGCAAGAGAATTGTTTTGATGAGCACCGTCATTGAAATGGTTAATTCACCTGACGAACCAAGCAGGCCTTTTATAACTTTATAGTAGTCTCCATAGTCTCTCTGGGAGTTAGACTGTCTTCTCCCCAACCAATGCTGACTCAGGTTACATCACATTAGTATCCATGGTGATAACCTCCTCCCATGCTGGCTTCAACTGTGTGTTCTGTGTTATCTACTGTCATCTACCATAATCTGGGCTTTTGTTAAAACATCTAATATGAATATTTACAAAAGGAAAAAACTTTCAGTGTCATCCTATTATCAACTCCCAGGTAGGAATAGAATAGAATTTTTTATTTATTTATTAATTTATTTAGGAAATTTACATGCCACAGCAGCATCCAAAAATATCTAGAAAGTACAAGAAAACAATAATAATTAGCAATAACAATATTTGCATTGAAAAAGAAAAATGTAGCAGAAATTCATGTTGTTATATCTCTTTGTAAAGATCACACTTTTATATGCTGTTTCTAAAGACAAACTGATTGCAATTAATTAACATTACCAACAACTTTAGAGTGCTATGTTGGCTTTCTATATCTAGGCAAGAAGGAGAAGATAAAACACAGTTTCTCAATTGACAAATAATTCTAAAATGAAGTCATTTACATGTAGCGTCAAAACAGGTTTGAAGCTTGTGCTGGTTCAACAAGGTGGATAACACACGAGAGTGATTGTTCTCTTACGTCCCGAACAGACGTGCTGTGATGCATCCAGGCAGGAGTTCCTTGTAACGAAGTGCTACATGAAAAATGGGAAGAAACTCACTCCTGGAAATGACTCATTACGGTACGTCAGTGTGTAATTGCAGCTTACTTTTTGCATTATGTTGCCTCATCTTGTTTTGGCAGACCATAGGAAAGCTTCTCTGACATAATGATTTACAATTTTTCCTGTTAGGAGGAAGAGTAGTGCTCACTGTGTAATCATCGTGCTAATTGTAGTAATACAGATGTTGTTTCTCTGATTAACAAATGCCCACTGCACACACTCTTGTTCGATAATGACAGTTCCAGAGCACAATTAATAACAAAACAATTAACCTAAGGCTGCATAGTTAATAAAAATAAATAAATAAAAATAATAATTACCTTAATGGTGTTTAGAATTGTGAAATAATCTGTTATCTGGAGTTGAAATGTTCATGTTTCGTGCTCACAGACGCATCCGAGAGCGATTATTTGATAGAGTCTACGACATTAATTCAGTTTTATTTTTGACAAGAATAAGTTTTCACTTCACGTGTAGTGCTTGTTTACTTTTTTCTATCTTCTTCACAGTTGGTGTTGATATTGCAGTTGAGCTACAATTCAAATAACCTGGAGATGATCGCATTTGCATATACAGTACAGTTAAGCTCATAAGCTACGAAGTGCACTCAAAGCTTTGCCTGTGAATTGTTGTTTTTTTTTTTTCTTCTCTCTCTCGCTCTCTCTCCATTTAAATGCATAACCATATCACTCTGAGCAAGATTGCATTAAAGATTCAAAGATTTAAAGTTTCACGGGTACCGGCTGGGTGACAGCTGAAGGAACACCAATCAATGGAGGTCCATCTTGGCGCCGCAGCAAATGAAAATTTCCGATCTGATTAACATCAAAAGCACAATTAAGAGATAAGCAGCAAAGAAACCAGACATAATGGGAATGCAAAACAGCAAAGCAATAACAATTAAGTATCCCCACTCCTAGGATAATGGAGTCATGGCCTGGTAACAGATTTAAGGACCAAATGACTGTTTGTCAGTTCATGTAATTACAATTTTATTGGGTGTGTTTGCGTTCTTCCAGGGGTCGAAAGGTGAAGGGTACCGTCTCTGCTGTACTGCGGTGAATGGAGTGTCATCGTTCTGTGCTGGATGCCCTACACTTGAGCAGAACCACAAATCTCAGTCTCACAGTCTACCTACAGGGAAGTTCAACCAGAGTACCGCATGGCAAACTGCGGTATGTGTACAAAATGTATCTGTAATTATATATGTGGAGATTTGGTGAATGGTGAGTTTGTCCAATTAATTCATCTTCGTGAGCGTAATACCACCTCAAGTGTGGCGATTAAGCCGAGCTACCATTAAGCTACCTCAACCCTTATCTGTATGTCCACTCACCAACCACAACCTTAAAGCCACCAGCCTGATATCGCTCAAGTGTCCTCACTCCTGCCAAAACAGCTGCATGCATGGAATCCACAAGACCTCTGAAGGTGTCCTGTGGTATTGGACACCAAGATGTTAGCAGTTAATTGTCCTGTATGAATGGATCAGACTGGTTTTTCCAGCATACCGTACGGAGATCTGAGGGATCTAAAGGCCAAGTCAACACTTTCAACTCATGCTCCTCAATACATTCCTGAATGTTTTTTTGCAGTGTAGCAGGAGGCTTTAACATGCTGGAAGAGGCCACTGAAATCGGGAAATACTGCTGCCATTTCAGAGGTAGCATCCCTATGAATGCTGGGACCCAAATTTTCCCAGAGGAACACTGTCCAGAGGTTTGCCTTCTTCCCATAGTCGATCTCTTCCCCAGGTAAATGACATGCACCTGGCTGTCCACATGATGTAACAGAAAACCTGATTCAGACAAGGAGACCTGGTGCAGTTGTGACTTTCTTGTGCCCATTGTAGGTACTTTCAGGGGTGGACAGGGATCAGCATCTCTGATTGATCTGCAGCTCTACAGCTATATACGTTCACACTGGATGCCCTGGGTGTCTGATATCTTTCTATCACAGCAGCATTAAGGTTTTAATCAGTTGGTGCTACAGTAGCACTTCTGTGAGATCGGCCAACGTCAGTGACCTTTGACACCTGTGATCCTGTCGCCAGTTCCCGATAGTCCTTCCTTGGACCACTTCTGGTTGGTCTTAACCACTGTATTCAAGGAACACCTTTCAAGATATGCAGTTTTGTTGATGTTGTGACCAAGTTGTCTAACTATTAAGCTCTTGTCAAAGTTGCTCAGATCCTTACACTTTTTCCTGATTGCAACCTGTTCAACGTCAAGAACTGAGCGCTCACTCGTTACCTAATATATCCCACTTCACCTGTGAGTGGTTTTAAAGTTGTGGCAGATTAGTGTGTGTGCATCGGCGTACTTACATTCCTCATCTGAATAAAGAGATGTCATCTTGAGGAGGAAAACAGCGTGGAAATCTTCAAAGGGAAACCACAGCTTTGAAGGTGTCGCTGGTAGCTTCAAAGAGCAACATACATGTTTCCCAATAGGCTAGAACCTCATAAGCGTATAATGAGAGGTGCTGTGGGGGTATCTTGAGACAGGCCGTCTAACTCCCACGTATGGTTTCACCAGAGCTTATTGTGCAATGATGAGAGTCTCCTGATAGGCCGGTTCTTACACGAGGAGCTGAACAGTGGGTTTTATGATTTTATCTGCCTTCATAAAAAACGGCTTTATTGGCTGAGGTCTTGGTAAGCCATTGTTCATCTCGCAGTGCAATGTAAAGAATAATGTAAAGCGATACCCTGTGAGATCTGCAACTTCAAAGTTCGCACCAGAGAGAAGGTGTGAAAATACATGGAGAGCTTTAAACAATAGCCAGTGGCTTGACACATTGAATATTCCCCTTAATCCATAAGCAGACTGCTACAGCCATAACAGATCCAATAAAAAGCGCTGGCAGCGGTTCCACACCCTGCGTTTAGCGCTGCTCAAACAGCTGCTGCCTTGGAAATGCTCATTCCTTAGTGTGGAAGGGCATAAAGACCCATCCAGAACTTCTGTGAAACTCCTGTGCCAAACCCCTTTTTGATATGTACTGAACTCATAAATCCAGTGTAGCCACAAAGTCAGAGACAAATTGGAAGCTGCAGCAGGTGGCACAGCCACTCCAGACAGCTTAGAAGTGCACTTTGCTCAATCAAGAAGAGCAAATAAAGCCGCAAAAGGAGAGAAGAGATACTGTTTCTTTTCCCCCCCTTTTGTAAAGCTGAGAGCTATAGTTCCCAGAGCAACAGCAGGTATTTATTTATTTATTAGGTGGCAAGCTGACAGATAGAACATGATGTGGAAATAATCCTTTAATGGTTACATCAGCTGCACAGAGGGTCTCTAAAACACTTCATTTACGTAGTTTTGCGCTGTGCAGTTGTCAGGAAAGAGAAGGTTAAAAGGTTCTTGCAGGGGGAAGAAAAAACAAACAAACAATGAGGATTTGAGGAGAAACTGTTCTTAAATCAAAATAATAAAGAAAGGCATTGTGGGGAAGACTTTGAAAAACGCTGCCTGTGCACTGAGGAAAGTTCACAGTCTGTGTCCGCGCTAAGATTATGCTAATACCAACCATTACTTTTCTCTTAATCTTTTTTTTCTCCCCCTTTTATATATTTACTCAGCCTCCCTCTCCCTATCTCCTGAATATGCATGAGATTTGTCTTTCATGCAGGTAAATGTGCTTACACAAGCGCTTGAGCTCAACAACATTCTGACAGTGTTCTAAAAACACAGCTACGATGCACCCATTTGCCAAATGCCGGAATGTTACGGTAATGCGAGCGAGCATATTGTGATACGCCGTGTTCAAACGTCAGGCGATTCTTGATGATGTGGCGTCCAATCAGCGCGTGTGTGATTAGCAGATTGTTAGGGCCGCCAAAATGAGATTTTAATGGCAATGCCGACGAGTAAACATGTTTGCGAGAAAATATGGCGAGCTGACGAAATGTCTCAACTGATGCGATATATGTGGATGATTTTTATGTTGTTGTTGTGTTATTTCTCACCCCTGAACACATTTTCAGAGATGGATGCGACTCAACGCGGCAATTCAGCGCAAGGTTACAGTGATGGGCTTTCACGAGGCATAAACCGCTGCGGAAAATCACCCTCGTCCACACATCTGCATAATGGGACCATGATGTGGGTATAACCTGGAATGATTTTCCAAGTGTAACTCCTGTCATCTTACCGCATGCTTTCACAGAACACAAAACACATTTCTAGACGTGATTGGCCGTAAATGCACCTAGTTGTGAAGATATGAAGACGACAACACTTTCATATGAGTAGAAAATGCTTTGCATATGTTATTACTCAGTGCACTACATTTATTTGTCGCCGTTTTGCTAAGTGTCTGAATTCTGAGTGTGTAAATATGTCCATGATATACTTCCACATAATGGGGGAAAGAAAAACAGCCTGCCGCTTCTACACTGCATTTCATAGATGGCAAAACTATTGCATGACTCAACAGCTGATATCAAGGTGAGAACTGAGAAATTTCAATTGACTGCACTGTGTTAAATATATGAGGGTTGATCACAAACTTCCAAAGCTGTTGGTGATGTGTGCATGTAGTGTGTAATGCATTCAACCTGTGCGAGCAGGAACTGTCACGAGTCAGGGCGCGGTATGACCATAGACAGTAAAAAAAGATGGACGTAGCTACCGTGACGTCACCCGTTGGTTTCTGCACTGAGAAAATGAAGCCAGGGTTTTGCTACTTCCTGGTTGACATCTTGGATTTTTGGAGCCAGTGACGCCAAAATCGTCGGAGGGGGGCGGAGCCATAGGTGGCCAATCTGAAAATAAATCAATATGGAATTTTTAAAAAATCGCCAACATTTTGCGGGGCAAGGGGCGTGGCTGGCTTGATTGAAAGTCGGCAGCGACCATACAGACGAAGCGAGCAGAAGGCGGTAAATGTGGGCGGGCAGAGAGGGCCCGCCTCTCAATCCGTCTGACCAATCGCTGCTCCTATGGCTCCGCCCCCCTCCGAAGATTTTTACATCACTGGCTCCAAAAATCCAAGATGTCAACCAGGAAGTAGCAAAACCCTGGCTTCATTTTCTCAGTGCAGAAACCAACGGGTGACGTCACAGTAGCTACGTCCATCTTTTATACAGTCTATGGCTGGGACAGGCCTCAGCCCCCCCTGCGACCCCAGTGAGGATTAAGCGGTGTATGGATAATGGATGGATACATAATGGATGGATGGATGGGTGGTTATGCGACAGGAATTTACCCTCCAGGGTCAGACTGTGAAGGCAGAGTTGTGCTGTAACGTCCCGAGGTGTTTGAGGAAGAATATTCAGTGCAAATGACCTGAACTGTGCATTGACAGAATGTGGATGCTCCAGTGCACTGTGTACTCGGTCACAGCATGCTGATTATGCACGGGGGTTTTTTGGCCACAACAGCACAATCGTCGCACCCTCCCGCCTGACTCGCCAGTTTTGGCTCCCTGCGACTTTTTCCTCTTCCCCAGAATGAAATTCAAGTTGAAGGGTTTTGATACAGTTAAACAGATTTAGCGCTCATCGCAGATGGTGCTTGACATGTTTACATAACAGGACTTCCAGGGAGCGTTACAAGTGTGGCAGAGGCACTGGGAGGGCTGTATCGCTGTGGCCAAATTTAAATCACGCACAGTGTTGGATATTAATACGCACGCACTGTCTTGTGTCTTTCTGATCATCCCTCCTACAGGCAGCCATTGTTGGCCTTTGTGTTTTTAAAATCGAGAAGAAAGAAGGCCAGAGTGAGAAGAATATGACATGCAGCAAAGGTCCCCGAGGTCAGAGATTCACTGGACATTTCTTCACTGTTCACTTTCTTACGGCGCTAAGCTTCTAAGGCTACGGAAAATGATCCGATTAATCCTTCAGTTGCCTCATGTGACCCTCAACTTGCGGATGGCAGCGATTCCTCGAAAGCTTCCAGGGAATTGCTTTTAGTAGATATGTGACTGAAGAACAAAGATAGCAGGTCGCTCGCTGACACACACACACACACACACACACGCACTGGCTAACAAGAGTTAAGGCCAATTCACGGTGTGTGTATGATGTAATATTGTCCACTCGAGTCCACACAGATGACACTACTTTTTTTTTTTTCTTCCAAGTCCTGACCTCCAATTCCACATGCGACCTCTTTAATTAAAGGTGAAGTCTGCAATTCTGTAGAGACACTGCAGGCTTTAACTAGTTCGCACTTTTAGATAGCATTACCAGATCTCTTGCTCCCACTGCCCTCCTTTAACCCCGTCTGCCCTCCACCAACCCTTCTCTGTGACCCAGCATCAACATGCGGTTTAAGACTCCTTGTTTATTTTTAGACCACTCCCAATCAGGTGAAATCCTTCACAACAGGAATGCAGTTGTTCCAAGAACTAAATTTTAATAAAAGAATAAAATCAAGGACGTACATTTTAAAATGCTGCATCCTCTCTACCTGGTAATTCTTTTATTGCACATCTTTGTACTTTTTGTAGTCACCAGAGGGATACATTCCTCTTGTTTTTTTATTTCACTTTACTTTTTATAGCTTCACGGCAACATTTTATGTGCACAAACACTTTTTGAAAATTTATTTATTCTTTAAAATAACCACTTGGTCGGGTCTTTGAGGAAACCTGCTGTCTTCTGCACAGTTAGCAACATAAAGGAACCACAAAAGTGCTGTATTACTCTTTCGATACCCAGAATTCACTTGAGAAAACGTATATTTTACTAATACATGTGTGATTTTATAATAGCTACAGAAAGTATCCACACCTCTCCTCTTTATTGAGTTACACATTCAGCGTTAAATGAATAAAATGAGGATGTTTTCCTGACAATCTACAGCCAGAAATCCAATGAGAAAGTTTTATAGCCTTGCTCTGATCTGTGTCGCAGCATTATTCTCTCATGGCAGCTTATTCAGCCTCATGTTTGAGTTCTGGCCTCGTTTGCACTGTGAACTGCAGGACCTTACTGTATACTCACAGAAATGTGTATTTTTATTTATTTATTTATTTGTTTAAATAATTCCCAATCTATGTATTTTGTAAAAGGGTGAAGGTAGTCCAGTTCTGGAAACATCTCACACAGCAAAGGGTCAGAATATTTTTTTGTAAATGAAATATTTCATTTTTGAACTTTGAATAAATTTGCAAGCATTTTGAAAAACATGTTTTTACCTTGCTGTTGCGGTAAAGGAGCACATTAATTAAGTGCCTTTTTAATCTCAACTTTAATGTCATGGATGGACCAAGGACTGTATCGACAAAAAAAGCTTAATTGGGGTACGTTTACGTTTTTATGTTCATTGCCAACAGTTGATTGCCAATAAAGTTTGGGGGAAAAAGGCAAAAAAAAAAAAAAAAAAGCCACTTTGGTAATGACGCAGCACAACAAGCATGACATTGTTGAGGCGATGTGTTTTCCAGTATGCTTGTATAAAACTGATGTGTGCATGTCTTGAACTGAAAGTGAGGGCTTGTTGACAAATGAGAAGGACAGAAGCATTGATCCTGAATGATTAAGACATGAATAGAACTGCCAGGCTTTCCAGACTGAACTCAGCTGCACACCTGCACAACTCACACCCTGGCTACAGGAGCATCCGGATGCACAACTGACAGCTGATGTGCACTTGCTTTTGCAACTAGCTGCAAACTGCTTCCTGTTGCTTAGAAGAACGTGCGTGACAGGGCGAGGACAGACAAAATTGATGCAATGAGACATGAAACGTGAACCAAGAGGTAGAAAATAATAGGGAGGCCTCTCACCAGGTGATGACTCATGGGATTGGACGAATCGTATGCCAAGAGATATGGACATGTCTGTGCACCAA
>NW_007578367.1:277562-281825 GCF_000690725.1 Stegastes partitus
AGAGGAAGTGTCATCCTTTGCTGGGGAGGTTGGTTACAGATTAACAGCTTGCTGCCTGTGATTTTCTGAACCAGTATAGGATCCTTGATCAAGTAAAAATTAATTGCTTTGCAGAATAAACAGCGTTACATGAGGGAAGTTGTTGGTCTTCAAACACGAACACGCCTCAACACATGTATTGTTGTATTGGTCACACCCATTTTTGTGTTGTTCAGCTAAATGCAACAAACAAAGGAGCTTTGTCACTTATCAGACAGTCAGTATCATCTCTTTATATCTCTATCTATATGTGTAAAATGCATCTGTGTTTTCTGTCATTTTTGCCATTAACATCGATTCATGAACCCCTCATCTGAACATCAAACAAGAACAATGCAAATGCTGGTGTATTTAATATGGAACCTGCGCTGAGGCAATATTCAAGATAACACAGAAAAGCCATTTCTCTCCTCATCACACCATACATTAATTCCACTATGAGATTGATAGGAAAACCCTCGGGCAGATTTAGATTACAAGGGCACCATCCTGTGAAATCCCCCAAACCAATATCATGTTTTAATTCGACATGTTTGCTGACGTGAGATCTGCGTTAGTCCGAGGAAGGCGCCCGCTGTGCACAGAAAGCCGGTCAAATAACCTTTCCGTGTGAGATAGTTACAATCTAAGCTGCTGCATTAGGGGAAGGGGCTAGTGAGTGTGGCTGTACATGAGCTCCAAAATTAGAAAACGAAATTTAACAAGCTCCGTGTGAAGGTGGGGATGATGTAACGCTGCGCATGAAATATGCAACGCTACACCTGAAATACTTTGTGAGTTATTATACATTCGGCTGCGGAGTTCAGAACGAGACACATGTTTCACTTTGTGCCGTTTGATGGGAACAACACACAGCTTGCTTTTCTCCATGCAACCAATCCTCATGTTCTCTTTTGACAGACACTGACTGAATTGGCTAAAATAGGCAAGACTGTGGGATGAGACATAAACATCTTCGTTCTGTTTGACAAGTTCAGTCTGTGATTTTTGAGAGCTTTTTTATTAAATGCAAGCGCCGTATGGATGGACGTGCTGTGCTGCGGAGACAGTAGCGAAGGAGGGATAAAAATTGATTTCTATCAATCTCTTACTTGAACTTTTGACTTTTCAAATCTCGGGGAGACGCTGAAATGCTGTCAACTCCGACAGAGGGGCTTGTGATTTGAAAATGCCTTCCTCGCTGTTTGGACAAAATACAGGTCAAGTAAACATCATAATACCCTCGCATTGCACATTTGCATATGTTTACCTTCACAGAATACGAGATGCGGAGATAAAGATGGTTATTTATTGATTATGCTTAGATGAATTCATACAGACTGTATCTTTTATTGTTTGCTGTTTCTCAAATGCTCATCTCGTCTCCCGTCTCCTTTCAATCTAGCCACTCGAGGCAGACAGCCGCCCACCCTGAGTCTGCTTTCTGTAAAGTTTCTCCTCCCCACTGTGGCCAAGTACTTGCTCTATGAGGGTTTCTTTTTCTATTTCATTGTAAAAATCTTGACCTTATTATATAAGGTGCCCTGATATGACACGCTGTATGTAGTGATGTGTGGGTATAGAAATAAATACTGAATTACACACAAAAAAGAAATCTTTTTGTACATAACTGGAAAAAAAACATTAAAAACAACTTTATAGGACGAGCCTTAGAGAGCATCCAGCACTCAAATAATGGTATTTTTAATGAGAATGTCAGCTTGCAGCACACAAATACCAGTCAGACATTGATTATATTTTAATACTTACAGATCTTCATAGAAAAAAAAGTGACAAAGCTGATTTTGGCAGTGGAGCTCATACTTCAGTGGATTTTCATTTATTTTACATCAACATGTGCTGGAAAACAGCTGCAATATAGTCAGCTAAGCTACAGCTATTCTCTTCAGTTTAACTCATTACATCATTAAGAGCTGTTGGGTTTTTTTTCCCATCACTTTTGAACTCAGAAGGAGAGATTTAAAGGTGTCAGCACTGGTCTCTCTCCCACAGTTCATTTCTTAAGATGCAATATGTCTCATTGTGACTGATTTCTTGAACTATTCTCTGCCTTTATGTTGTATACGGTACATCATCCGTGATATCTGATTTCTTTCCAAAGAGCAGTCATCTGTCTGTTGCAGTTAAATTGAGCTAAAATGAAGGACATTTAAAAAAAAATAATAAATTGATTGTTTGAAGAATGGGACTGATTGAAATTGATAGTTGTGGAAAAATGTGACCTTACAAATTGGAAACGGATACGTTCGTTTTATCATAATACGGTCTTAATAGCCAATTTTACCTCATTTGTCTGTTTCAGAATTGAAGGCGTGTCAGAAAAGTGGGATGTATATATCAGCGTGACCTTCAGTTATTGAATCATATTGTATTGCAATTGACAGGAGAGAAATGCGCACATCCGCCTCAATCTGCTTCATATCGTTACTTGGAGAGAGTGTAAAAGTTGGAGAAGCTGATAGAGCGCCGTTAGGGTGCAGTTTGAAGGGGGACGGGTTCTAAATTAGATCGAAGCAGCATCTTTCTGGCTCGTTCACACAAATGTCAGTCTGGCGCTCTGAAGTTTCGAACATTTCACATTCAAGTGGTCGTGGAACAGAGATGTCTCAATCTGACGCTGAAAACAAATCAGAAAAATGTGCCGTCTTTGCTGTAGCTGAACACAAACTGAGAGTCTTCCTGGAACTTTGTTTGTTGCTATGTGAGCTTTTTTAAATTTTAATTGGTTGGATAATACTCCCAATTTTGTCCATTTTTAAACCATGTCTGTAAAAAAAAAAAAAAAAAAGGTGCATAGATGGAGAAATAGGTTGGATCCCTAATTACAGTAACTACACTAACCAGTGGTTGCTGTTGGCACATGAGCACCAGTCATTTTAGCACTCTGTGATCAGATTTTTGAGCTGCCCCATCTGCATGAAAACAACCTCAGCTGTGGCTCTCCTCTCACCTTGGCACGGCCTGATTGTTTCCAGCCACAAAACTGCCAAAACAGGTGCAAGCCCTAACAAAATTCAAAGGGTGCCAAATAGATAAGATATATAAATAACAGTGGGTAAGCAGTGTAAGAGGCTTAGACATACGCATATCAGTAGGTGAATGCTTCATTGAGGATGCGGTGTCATGTACCTACAGTGCAAATCTTCCAGTGGAAAAATCCACAGTGGAAATCTTCCCTTTAACAATGTTTTGCTTCTCAATCATAGNTAAGTCTAAACCACGGATACTCCCCAACTTAGTTCTAAAATATCATGATTGTCACTGTATAAAAACTGTTTGTATAGAGCAGGGGTCGGCAACCCGCGGCGCCGAAGCTGCATCTGGCTTTTTCAAACCTCTGCTGTGGCTCCTTGTGGCTTTGGAAAATAAATAGTTTAAATTTGTTTTATTTTAGTTTGTTAGTTTTTAAAGTCTAATTCTAAATTTGAAGATTCTGGTGATCTTACAATCTCTTGTTGTTCTTCAAAATATGCATCACAACCTCCAACGTGCGACACCCACCGGCACGCAAATTGTTACATACTTTGTGATGTTCTCATTAAATCTTGCAACTTTCCAAATCCTCTTGGTGGCCTTTTTTTTGTCAAAAGTGACTAGCGACAAATCTAGTGTCTCTCTCTGGTGTTAATGGAGACTTTTCTGGATCGTTCCGCAGTTGCTATCCTCAGCGAGCAGCGGTGCTGCCGTGAGCTCCTCCCGTCCCAAGGCGCCCACAGGCGGTCAGCAGCCTGGTCAGCAGTCCCAGCTGCAGTCCGCAGGACAACCAGGCGGCATTTTTACTTTCTGCAGGTGGATAATTTAAGTTCGCCGTTTATTTTAATCTATACGAGGAGGACTCAAATAGATGTTGAGTATTTTATTTGAAAGTAACCTTCAAGCCAGCATCTTATGTTCAAAATGTTTTTGTTGCAGAAATAAAATTTTGTTTTCTCTGTAGCAGTTCATTGATTTCATAAATGCAACACACTCTAGTTTTTCATACATAGCATAAAGGTAATAAAAAAAGATGTATGCAGTGTTATCTTCATTTTAGATGTGAGAAGGATTTTGTGGCTCCCAGTGTTTTCTGTTCTGTGGGAAACGGGTCCAAATGGCTCTTTCAGTGTTTAAGGTTGCTGACCCCTGGTACAGAGGAAGTGTCATCCTTTGCTGGGGAGGTTGGTTACAGATTAACAGCTTGCTGCCTGTGATTTTCTGAACCAGTATAGGATCCTTGATCAAGTA
>NW_007578367.1:282157-309344 GCF_000690725.1 Stegastes partitus
GATGTCAACCAGGAAGTAGCAAAACCCTGGCTTCATTTTCTCAGTGCAGAAACCAACGGGTGACGTCACGGTAGCTACGTCCATCTTTTATACAGTCTGTGTTCTGAATATTAAATCATTGTTTTAGCTTTTTTTGACAAGAGTTTGCAAATAAAATAAAAATTGAGCAAATAGACGTTTACAAAGTAATGTCAATGAATTACGAGTGTTCTGTCCTCACACAGGCATGCTGGACTATGCTAGACAGACAGCGAACAAACAAAGACCTCAGGCTGTTGAAAGTGCCTTCATCTTTTATGTAAAACTGAAAAGTAAACACAAGGAAATATATATCAGCATACACTGGAAATACATAAAGCGTTCAAAAGAAATACATGAACTGAATGAAAATGCATAAAGCCTCGGTCAATTCAACCAAAACATGCTGCAGTTTTAACTTATAGAGATGTATTTATATTCATGCTGAACGTAGCGGCTGCAATGCATTTCAATCGTAATAGCCTAGCATTCATTCATAGCTAGTAAACAGCTAGCAACACACAAAGCTACGTTGTGGCTAATACGACAATATTTATGAATGGGCTGACATAGAAAACTCAAATATTTCTTATCAACACAATGTTACATCGTAACATTTCGCAACTCCAAAGCTTAGAAAACGCCGATGAAACTATCCGCGTACCACGCTGTGGAGCGACCATGCTTGACTGTCATTGCTCATTGCGAAAAACCAAACCCTAAGCGCCTCCGGTCACCAGGGGGCAGCCAAACAGAACAGAACAGAATACAAACACAGGCTTTTCTGTATGAACATCTTCGATAACAGTACAACGAGATCATCTAAATGCAGTGAAAGTGTCTCAGGTTACCGTGTTATAAAGAAACCTGAAGGTCCAGTCACAGGAGGATCAGTGCTCCTGGTGAAAGGGTCATTGAAAAGGCAGGAGATATGTCAAAACATTTCCAGGCCCCCGAATATCTTCTGGAGTACAGTAAACTCATCAACAAAATAAAGGAATATGGTAGATGTGTAAATCAAGCTAAAAAACTGAGACCCAGGAAGGAAGACGCTATGGAAGGAGGCCACCAAGACACCTATGATATCTCTGAAGGAGTTACAAGCTTCAGCAGTTTAATTAAGATGAGAATTTCTGGACAAGACATTACTGTGCATCATCACAAACACACCATGCCCAACTTGAAGCATGGGGGTGGCAGCATCATGATGTGGGGATGCTTTTTGGCAGCAGGCCCTGGAAGACTTCTGAAGGTAGAAGGTAAAATAATTGCAGCAATGTATAGGAAAATCCTACAGAACAACCGAATGCAGTCTGCAAGAGAACTGCAACTTGGGAGAAGATTTGCTTTCTAGCGAGACAGGACCCAAAGCACAGCTACACAGAAGTAGTTAAAAGACCTCAAGGTAAATGTTCTGGATTGGAGTCGGAGTGGAAACTTGAGAATCTCACTGTCCACTCATGATAGCCATCCAACCTGACGGACCTTGAGCAGTTTTGTGAAGAGAACAGTGTAAGATTGTACTGTCCAGATGTGCAAGGCTGACGGAAACATATCTACACAGGCCTCAAGGACGCAATTTGAGAACATAAAAAAGTATTAGATTCTTTTTTGTTATGCAGCGAATTCTCAAACACTCACCTGGGTGTGTGACACAAAGCCCACCATGACCTGTATATTACAAAGTTAAAGGCCAGACTTTGGTCTCAACTTGTTGCATTTGGTCGCTTTATCAGGACACAGTTGTAACGTTTATTTAAATCCAAATACTAATGTTCTCCTAAACCTAACTAGGTAGACAAACAGTGGCTGAAACTAACACAATAAAATAAAACAAAATAAGAAACCTATGTGAAAACAATGTGGTTGTCCAGATATGGGACACAACCTTCAGTCTCCCAGGTGAAAGTCTTGTGGTTTCTGCCTCCTACTGCTCGTTTAAGCTCTAAAAACTCCCATGAGTGTCTTGGCATTGAATATTATCACAGGTGGCACCAATGCCAAAGGATGTCTTCTGCGTATTTCTGAGAAGCCAGCAGCTTTGACTAAACGGCATTATTTGATGGATCCCTGGGAAGGAGAATGGATTAAAGACACACACAGTACAACCATTTATAACCGTCTAGTTCACTGGAAAAGATGAATAATTGTTTGCGGTACTCAGTTATCTATTGTTGTTGTGCTGTAGCCTCCACATGCAACTGCCACAGACACTGTGGGCAACACCATAGATCATGAACACCTCGAAAGTGTAGCTACAGGTCGGAGCTGCAGCAGAGACACAAGAGCCACAACACCTGTGGTCGATCGGCTCGGCCCGGTTTTCTCTCCCTCTGAGCCCTTTGGAGATTGTTGATAGTGAAGAGAAGCAAGTTGGAATTCCTCAGCTATCTTTTCTCAGACACACATCTTGTAAAGCCTCCTCACTGAAAACCACAATTCCTGCTCTCTATCTGCAGCACCTGGCCAGCTTCACTCGCATCACAAAGCGAACGAAAGACTCTCCACAAGTTTATCAAGTAACTTGGGGTACATAAATGCAGCACAGAGCGGATGGATCAAATGTGACGCATCAGTCTGGAGTCGCAGCGTAGCTTTGCCCAGACGAGCCCGTGGAGATTTTCAATTCACTGATTTTCCAAATTTATGATATTGTGAGCTGCAGGGTGGTGCAGTGGGTTAGCACTGTTGCCTCACAGGAGGAAGGTCGCCGGTTCGCGTACCGGTGCGGACACCCGGGATCTTTCCTGGGCTTCTCCAGCTTCCTCCCACAGTCCAAAAACATGTTGAGGTTAATTGGTGATTCTAAATAGTCTGTAGGTGTGAATGTGAGTGTGCTTGGTTGACAAACTCTAAGTGTAGCCCTGTGATAGACTGGTGACCTGTCCAGGGTGTCCCCTGCCTTCACCCTAAGTCAACTGGGATAGACTCCAGCTCCCTGCGACCCTAGTGAGGATTAAGTGGTGTATAGATAATGGATGGATGGATGGATAGGTAGTTATGCAACATAGTTGGATGGATGATATTGTGATTTGTGTATTTACAGAAGGGAATGAGCACTGGCCTCTCAGCAGTTTTTTTTTCTTTTTCTACATCTCAATAATGAAATCCGTCCTGTGCATTCACACCAGTATGCAAATAGCTGCCCATGCTCGGTGCAGGGACCTGGCCTGAACCTCTCTGCAAATCAAACTGCAGAGCAACTTGAGCACGGATCTGGGACTGACTTGCACGAGGATGGACGGAATAATAATTGCCTGTTTTCACTAACATCATGCTGAGGCCTTTAGGAAGATTCCTTTACTGTATACTCGCATGAACATAACAACACTTTTCTCATTACCATAAAAAGAGTGCTTCTTATCTGAAGAGGGGATGGATCTTCTTCCCCTGGGTCCTCCATGTTGCACTGCCAAGTTTCTAAGGAAGCCCAGAAGGACGAACCAAACAGAGAGGGCGCATTTTGGTTTCTTTGTTTTGTTTGTTTTAGCCACTAAAAGCACAAAAAACACAAGTGGGTGAGGCAAAGGGTATTGAGTGGGTTGAATTCTGCAACTTACTGGTAGATGGCAACAAATCCTAAACTCTGGACTTTTAAGGCTTCCTTCAAACAGCTAATAGACGAGTCGACAGCGTAGAAACAATCCATGACTGATTTGAAACCACACATGGGAGGTGCTGGGAGTTTTGTATGATAACAAAGACATACAGATCTGTTTTCTGACCTGATCAAAGACCTGTACGTACAGATTCTCGTACACTGAAATGCGATCTTACATTAAAACAATCAGATGCAGTGAGTAAGAGTCTTCAGGCCTTCATAGGGTAAATGACAGACACAGCATGTCCGAGACAAGTCGAGCAACTGGCAAACATTCTGTACATCAGTACGGAGCAGCCTGTGTTTAAGCCTGAAGAATGCTAATTTTCCCGTTAGTCACACAGTGTGGATGTGTAATGACGTCCTTCTGTGGAATAGAATAAATTACTGCTTTGCCTAATGATGACAATGCTACAAATCTGGGCAGATTATCAATAACAAAAGTTAAATCCTCGGATGAATGCAGTGGTCATTGGTGATTATTGGACTAGTGTAACAGTCGTCATAAGTGACTGTTGAACAACCTGAGCGATCCCTTTATTGAATACAGACAGAATCCAAGATTGGGCCTTAATAGCAGCCGTGGTTACAAGTAATGATCTATTAGCCACAACGATGTATCAAGGCTGGAAATCAAGTTAGTTTTTTCCCCCTCAGTCTCTAATAACTCGGACTAGAACAGGCTGTGAGGCTGCTGTCCACTTCCTGTAATGTAAAAATATTGTTTTTGATTACATTTGATAATTTAATCACTTACAATATAAAACTTGTAAGATAATAAGTGGGGTATAGACGAGTTTATGAACAGGTGGTGAACGTTTCACTGCCTGAACGTCACAGCAGCTTGTAGTTTGGAGCTTACATATGGGCTTTTTTTTTTTATTATTGTTGAAATGAAGCAACTTTCTGGAGACTTAACAAAATAAAATGATTGTTTAAGGTCAAATTGTAGCGACACATACTGCATCGTTGGATTGTATACCTTTTTTTTGTAACTTGGTGCTGGAATTTTGTGTTTTTGGGCCCCAAAAGGAGTCTCCACTGACCTGGAGAGGGCAAGCCCCCTTTTTCCGGTCGAGGACCATGGCCTCGGATTTGGAGGTGCTGATCCTCATCCCACTCGCCTCACACTCGGCTGCAAACTGCCCCAGTGCACGCTGAAGGTCCTGGTTTGATGAAGCCAACAGAACATCATCTGCAAACATCAGAGATAAAATTCTGTGGTTCCCAAACCGAACCCCTTCCTCCCCCTGGCTGCGCCGAGAAATTCTGTCCATAAAAAAAATGAACAGAATCGGTGACAAAGGGCAGCCGGGCAGGCGGAGGCCAACGCGCAACATCGCAAATGACACACATTCCAGTAAAATACAGTAGCTAGGAGCAATAATGCACAAATATTCTTAATTTTTTTATATACTCAGGAAATCATCTATAAAGTTAGGGTTAGGAAGGAAACACAGTACAAGACAAAACAACTGCTTTCACATGCAAAAAATCATTTAGCCACGCCCGATCGTGAAAGGAGACTTTTTTTCCTTGTAAAAACAAATTCTGCTTTTTCCATCTAAACGGCCTTTCTACACCTGTGTAGGCAGTCACCAAAGTTTAAAGACCACAGGCTCTGACAAATATTATCAGTATTCCTTAAACAGTAATAAATATGCAACAATGGAAGCTGCACATCTTATTCTGTAGTCTGTGGAAAGACATCGACCACCTTATAAACTTGAACATTAAATTTAAAAAAAGACTGACCACAGGTATAACAATATTTTTTGTTTAAAGCAAATCCCCAGCAAACTTTGAACAAAGCCAAAGCTTCCACTGATGATTGAAGAATTTCGAGCTGTACAGATTTTTTTTTACTCCAACAGTCTGAATGGGAATTAAATAACTGAATTTATCTCTGAGTCACATAACCTTTAAGACATGTAGCAACAGAATAGTGGCTTAAAATGAATTACTTTAGCATTTCAAGTCTTCTTTACCTTTTTAGTGTTACAAGAAGAAGAAAAAAAAAAGGAAACATCTCATCTCCGTGCATAATTTCCCTTTGGATCTTTCTAAAAGGCCAACATGATCACTTGTCTAACATCCAATGAGGAGAAATGAAAAAGACATCTATGTGCAAACCTGGGAGAAACCTGGTGGGGAAGGTGATAAGGCTGTTTACCAATGTTCAGCCCAAAGAGGGTATTTACATAAACCCAGAGGCACATGAAAGCCGGCCAGCTGTGCCTGTGCTGAGGCTTTTAACGTGTCTTTTTTGGCTTGAGCAATACAGTAATATGGTGTGCACTCCTGTATAATCTCACCTGCTGAATGGTACACAGTATAAACAACCCCCTGTGACCAATGGCTTGCTTTCATGGGGTTTCCAATGTGGTGAATGAGGAAAGACTTTGTGCGGCAGGAAAAAAAAAAAAAAAGCCTGGATTGCCTTTTTTTTTGTGCAGAATTTTCTTTGGAATACTGATGCACACACACAAAAAAAGAGTCTCGTTATTCCCCAAAATGTTTACTTTTTGTGGGGGAAAAAAAATAAAAAATCACCGCCTGAAGAACACCCCGATTAAGTGTGTTACGTGTTTTTGTACCCTGATTTTCAGAGATCCTTTGAAGATGCACAACGCTTTGCAAATCTTATTATCAAGCCTATGCAATACTTCCATCATTGAGCCCTGTTCCTCTGCTCACTACATGCTGGAATTAAAGCACGATTTTCAATGGTGGGATGTTGATGATAAGAATCCCTAAATCAAGACGGCGCTTATTCAGAATGGCTCAGCGTTTGCTATTGCTCTGTTATTTATGTTGTCTATTTTCTATAAGCACCCATGAGGCTGTAAGCAGATGACTTCCCAAGAATTGATATATAAGCGCATCTTGGACACTGAAACCGTGACATTGATTCCGGAGAAACACGTTGCGTGAACATAAACAGTGAGTCCATAGAGACCCCCTTTTTGCATTTGCTTTGACACAAACACCATTCATCATTCATTTAGCGGCTGCTAAACATCAACACAAAGCAGGCTAACAAATGAAGCGCCTGTATTTTCTCGACACTTATGAAAGTGACGGCGACTTTCTTGCTTGTAGAAGTGGATCACATTTGACACAAATTTTTTCTCACACCGATCACCCGATCACCCAACCCGCTCTCACTTTGAACTCGTCACATGTGGACACCTCGTCACAATCCAACAGTTGCATCACTTTGTAAACCCCCTTGAGTGTCATTTTGCAAAGCAGACTTCAGTAGAACTCTGTAAACGTAGGAAATAGACGTGATGAGACCGTAGCCAGATGTTCTCTGTCGGTGTCATCGCTGTCAGTCGTACATTAAATGTGTTGGGAGTCGTCATCCTGGTAATGAAAAAAAATGGAGGAAGTTGTTGCGAAAAGGAGATGTTTGGCTTCTAATTGCCGTGGTACCTGTCTTTCTGCTCCCTGTTCCTTGTGTTTCGGTTCCTCCCTCTCCCTTTTTGTCTTTCATTCGTCCTCATTTGTCTGTTCTGTGTCTGTGCCTGGGCATGGCCACCTGCTTCTCCCCACAGGAGATCACCTGACCCACCTGAGAGGCAGCCACTAATCACCTGCACCCCCGCTCATCACTCCTGCAGGATCAGAACTGTTTCTTAAGCAAAGAAACAGCACCTTTTCCTTCCCCCTTTTTTCCTCTGGACCTGGTTTGATACAGTTGAAACCCTCAAACTGACACCAGAGTCCACTTTGATCAACAGGATACCGAAGCACCTCAGAACAGTTGGACTCGTCATCAGGATGATGTAAGGTTTGTGCTCCTAAGAGGAGGCCATGGAGCTCCAGGAAATACCAGAGTCACATTTTGAGGCAAGGACACCCACACTGTGTATTAGGCTACACTTCTGACAGTGACTGACTCACACTCCCATTCACTATCAGAACAGCAAAGAACTGAATGGCCACCAGCACCAACATGACCAGTTTTTGACCCTACAGAAACTGGGGTTGAAATCTTCATATTCCTATCAAAGAAACTCCTCCCAACTCACACAGCCCACATTCAAAATTATATTAAGACAAAGACAAAACTATTTTCTCACCCAGCTTCTTTTTATGTTAAATGAAAATCATTGATGTCAGTAACGTCTTTATGACTGGGCTATGCAGAAGTACTCTTTCCTTAGATCTCACCCCAGCAGGTTGAGGGAGGTGGCTGCCTTTCCTAAGCCTGGATCTGTCAGAGGGTTGGTTTTTTTCCATTTTTTTCCCATTTCTTTCCGCCACTGCCAACCTGCCAACCGCTTCCTCAGAGGAGTCCAATGGCAACTTTGAATTGTTGGGTTCCATCCATCCATTATCTACACACCACTTAAACATCACTAGGGTCGCAGGGGGCTGGAGTCTATCCCAGCTGACTCAGGGTGAAGGCAGGGGACACCCTGGACAGGTCACCAGTCTATCACAGGGCCACACACAATCACCAATTAACCTCAACATGTTTTTGGACTTGTGCGAGGAAGCTGGAGAACCTGGAGAGAACCCACGCTGCACGGGGAGAACATGCAAACTCCACACAGAAAGATTCCCCCACTGGGGCGCGAACCAGCGACCTTCTTGCTGCGAGGCAACAGTGCTATCAACTTCGTCACCTTGCAGCCGGATTGTTGGGTTCTGTGTTTAAATTCCTATGGTCTGTGAGATGACATATGTTGTGAACGGCGCTATATAAATAAAACAGAATTTAATTTAATCTCTTAGCTTGCATGCATGGTGCACGGTTCACATTGTGAAAGGGTTTATATTAGCTGAAACCTTTTTATTTTTTTCCCCCAAACCAAACCAAGTTGGTTCTTTAACCTAACCGAAGAGAGAATTAAAACAAAAATAAAAACATGTAAACCCTAAGTAACGAGTTAAAAACCACAATCCCTCCAACTTCTATGTGAGAACTTTGTCTGTCTGCGTATTATCTGATCCTCCGTCGGTGAAAATGAAACTCTGAAGGTGTAACCAGAGTGCATGTTGGAAAAAAAAAATTGATCGAAGGGAGTCGTGATCAAGCGCCTTTATGTGAGGAGTTGTAAGGGAGAACATGTTGGATCATCATGATGTGCTCCGAACATCAAAAGGAGCTAAGACTGGGAGTAAGAGAGATATACTGTAAATCCTATTATCCATTTATCGTCATGGGGTATCAGAGATTGCCAAACAATGGATGAGCAATCCACCTTGGACAGAATGCTGGTGGTGACATTAGCAGTACATCATAATGTGTTTCATATCAACATGGCCAGAAGGAAACCACATGATTGCGGAGTTGCACATAAAACTCACCTGCTTGTAGTGAGACAGAGCAGAAGGAGTGAAAGACGTAGGCGTCTTTCTTTATTTTTATTTTTTTTCCCCATCTCTCTAGATGATGATGATATTGAGTGTTTGTTGGAAAAAACTGCCTCAGGAATTAAGACTTCATTGTTGCTGTTCTCTCACATACAAATTTAATATTTCAGCTCCTTCAGTGCATTATCCCTTTAATGGTTCCTCCCACATTAGCCAAAGACACTGGTGCCGACTTGCCAACCCACCCCCGCCATAATGTGACAATTATCCCATCAGCAATTAAGGCAGCACTTTGATGAAGCTATTTACATCACCGCGCTGATTAACGCCGTCTTGGTTCGCATGCTGATTTTAAGCGATCCCCTACACACTGTAACTGTTTTTCCACTATAATTTGTCTATTGTAAATACAATTAAAAACAATGCATCTCTCACGAGGCCTTATTAACTCAGAAATCTAAGTCCTCCCGTTCAGACGTGTTACAGCTGAAAAGTGCTAAACACCATCACGTCGAATCACCAGCGTTACAAGGTTTGAAGTTACACTAGTTTAGAATAATTATAATTGTCCGTAATGCTGTATAATATTTGTTTTCCTCCTCCATGTCGCTGCAGCTATTATAATTATAGTTAAGGACATAATCACACTAATCATAGCATCGTCTATTGTTTCTTGTTTGTTATCACACAGCAGTTTTGTGCGCGGACATTTTTCAGAGTCGCTGCCCTAAATGTATGGAAGGAATCTTAATAGTAGAGGAACATTCAGGAAATTACAGTTTCTGTCAGGTGAAAAATGCATTTTGTATCCCTCGGTGGCATGGAGAACCTCAAGGGATACGGCTGGTAATGGTCTGTGTTTTTCTTATTGCCAGCAGATCCCTTGAAATCACTAAATTCAACACTGCTGTTATCCTTCTAACAAGGGTAGTTTTGTAGTCAAAGACTGATATGTCTCATTCCTCTGTGCCACAGGAATCCATTATAGGGCCAAAAAAACTACTGAAACACATGAAAGTAAAAACCCCCCACGTAGACATAGAAAAACATGTTGATGCAAACACTCACCAGCACAGCAAATATGCATTAATACGGTGCTGAAAATAGCCTCAAACGAAGGCGATGTTTTTTCCACCCGTTTGAGGGACGTCTGCTAAGAAACAGCAGAGGCCAGGTAAGGATGCAACCTTTAGTCTCTGCTGAAGAAAACATTTGTACAGGGATATATAGGGACTGCTGTTTCCTTTTTCTGCTACTAGAGTCTGGAACATGAGGACTGAGTGACTTATCTGATAAATGATCATACATGACTAAATCTACCTAGAATTACTGAAACCATAGACTGAAGACAAAAGAGAGGATATAAAATAAACAGGTAGATCGTGCATAAAAAAACAGAATAAAACACTAAAACTAATTAAAGCTAAAAGTCACATAAAAGCAAGTCGGTTTTAAGAAAGGGCTGCAGGGTGGCGCAGTTGGTAGCACTGTTGCCTCGCAGCAAGAAGGTTGCCGGTTCGCGTCCGGAATCTTTCTGTGTGGAGTCTCCATGTTCTCCCCGTGCAGCGTGGGTTCTCTCCGGGTTCTCCAGCTTCCTCCCACACAGTCCAAAAACATATTGAGGTTAATTGGTGATTCTAAATTGTCCGTAGGTGTGAATGTGAGTGTGCTTGGTTGTCTGTCTCTAAGTGTAGCCCTGTGATAGACTGGTGACCTGTCCAGGGTGTCTCCTGCCTTCGCCTTAAGTCAGCTGGGATAGACTCCAGCCCCCCATGACCCTCGTGAGGATTGTATAGATAATGGATGGATGGTTTTAAGAAATGATTTAAAAGAAGTTACAGACTCTCCTCAGGCAGGTCGTTCCAAAGTCGAGGGGCTCTGGTCACCCTTAGGTTTAAGCCTTCCAAAAGGAATCCACCTGAGGATCTCAGCCTGGCTCATAAGGGGTCGACGGATCATGAATGTAGTTCGAGGGCGAAACCCTGGCGTGCTTTACAAAGTGATCAGGAAAATCTGAAAATCAATTCTAAAACAGACAGGGAGCCAGCGAAGGGAACTGGTGAGAAGCCAAGCTGCTGAGTTCTGGACAGGTTGGAGGCGAGAGAGGGGCTTATCGGGAAACATGGGTCAGTTTTCATGGAGCAAAGAGGAATGTTCAAGCTCTGTAACAAAAAAAAGGTAGGAAGGACGAAATGGAAAACTGGGGATAATTACAACCAACCAAGTATCAAAACAGTGTGAAGACAGTCATGAGGAAGAAAAAGATTTTTAGCCAAATGCTGGTAGAAGAAGAACAGATTAAATGGGTTTTGTTTTCGAGCATGATGGGGGTGCCAGACTCACAACCCCCTCCTTCAGCCAACTAACAGTAGAGCTGCTGCACACCAAAACTCCAAGAACGTGAAAGCAACAACTTCATGTCACACCCAGACTTTTTCTTACACTATCTCAGTTTCGTACGTCTGTCACAAAACTTCTCTTTCACACATGTTGCCTGTTTTTGCTGCCACCCGGCGAGCGCAGCTTTGGGGAAACTTCACACGCTGAAAATTGGCACGCGGAGTTTAATGCGTGTTAGGTGTGACAGGTTGGTGGAGATTTTCTCAATCCTTAATTGGAAATTGGATGCCGTGAACATAAAGTTGTGTATCTGAGCCATCCGTAGAAATTTACAAGACTGCGGCTTCCTCTGTTTAGGACTATACAGGTCTCTGTTGTGACTAACTGCAAATTTATGTCTTAAAGTTCACCAAAGTTAAATTGATTTGTAGTGATTTTTTTTTTCTTCTGTGAGCAAATTCACTTTATTCACCACCTTGACTGAAATGCATTTGGTCAGACATTCTCACTGTGACCAGGCCTTTGCACTTAAACATCAAATCCCAGTTGTTCAAACCATATTTAAGCTATTTAGCGGATATTATCTGATGTCTTTTCCACCAGTTATTGACTTTGAAAAAGGTGTCTGTTGTGTGTAAGCCTCTCCGTTTATCCCAGTGCAGCAAAAGGAAGGCTACAGTGTACCCCAAACCACGAGCGCTAAACAATTTCTGCTTGGCTCTGGAGATATAATGTAGTATAACTGGATATATGTAACTTTATTACAGTCCTAGAAGGATAGACAGAGTGCATATGGCATATTGCTTGATTTCATGCTCTGTGGCCCCTCTAGCCCAGCACCTGTCTGTCTCCACCACGTCCAGGTGTGAAGCCCAGATGGCATCTAACACCTACAACATTCAAATGTTAGTTGTCATGATTTTACAGATTACCCAGAATGTTGAGAAAGGCGAATGTATTTTTTTCATGTCGTTGTTCAACTACACAACATCTCTGGTAGCGTAATGAATGACACAGTCTGTGTTCACTGTGGTAAATTATACCATATACATCAAACTGAGGCAAAGCAATTGTAGGAGCCGCTTCCAAATTGTTCGGTGCGTTAATTCTGAAATGCTAATTTTCTTTCTTGCAGAGCCACTCAACAAGACAAACTTAAGCTATGCATTTAAGATGAGAGCTAATTTGTTTGCTGTGCGATGCCAGTTTGGCCTCATGCATGTATTGGTGTGATTACAGCTGCTTCCATTATTCCCTTTTCAAGGGATCAAGACGAAGACCTTTCTGTGCTGCCCTGAGGCACGTTGCTGACATGTCCGTATGCAGGTGGTGACTGATTTATAGGGGGACCTATGAATAACTATCTGTATCCTTAATTTATGGTACAAATTTTGTTAAGTTACTTTTTTCCAACACTTTTACCTTTGACTTTTATTTTAAGCTTTTTTTTTTACACTTCACTGTTCAGACGTGTGCGTCGCAGAGTTGATTTTAACAATCTTCAGTAGGGATGCACAACATAGCGGCGACCACATCGGTATCGGCCGATATTAGTGTTTTTTCCGATATATCGGTAAAAATTTAGCCAATGTGAAAAACCGATGATTGTGTAACATCAGCGCCTTCATCTCTATGTTTGATATTGCTGCTAGTTCACAGATGTTTTTACTTAAATGGTTCGGGACTTGAACATTAAATATGTTTAAATATATTTTACTTTTGTTTCGTAATGAAAAAGACTGTGTGGTCTAATTTGCTATGGACTTCTTTTGAATAGTTTTCACGTTCTCACAGAGCTTACTTATACTCATTTTTCAGTGTGAACAAAAATTGAATATCGACATCGGTAATATCGGTTATCAGTGATATCATAAATGTTAATATCAGGTATCAATATCGGCCAGAAATTTTGATATCGTGCATCACTAATCTTCAGATATGTCACTTTGATGATAATTCTACTCTCATTCATTCAGACTTGACCAAGGTGACAGAAAGATCCTTCGTGTGCACCTGTGACACTGGTCATTAACACAGGATGGGACACGACATGAAATTAAATAGAATACATAATGCACTAAACAAAAGACCAAATCTGAACTAATGGCAATGCTATCAAACTGTCCACGTACTAATAAATGGTCTATTTCCGATTTTCAAAATTCTGTCCATGTGTGATGATAATGTAACTTAACAACATTAATGCAGCTATCCTGCTTTAAGACTCTGAAACACAACAGTCTTCATAGTTAAAGAACTAGCTAGTCCAACTAATATCTTAACAACTGTGACTGTGTGTGTGAGTGACAGGAAAACACACAGTGTAATTTCATGGTAGATCCAGACTAATCCTGTCTCCATGTCAGGAATAATTTATATGTATGCATAACTGATGAAGTTACTGAATGCATGCAGCTCTTTCTACATTAAACACACAATAAATCCTGCTGCTGTCTGATGCTGAAGGATTTTAATGGACTCCAACAAACAGCAAAGTAAACTTCAACTCCTTTTTTTTTTTTTGGTCAAAATGTGTTTTACATTCATTATTGGCCGGTCAAGTTTTATCTTAATGAACATTTCTAATAAATGTGAAATTGCAGAGCGACGCGAATGAGACAAAATGCAGCATAAATGAAAAATGTTTTGTTATCTATGATGAACCAACACTGGTGCCTGTATCACTTCACACAGCTTCAAGTGTGTAACGTTCTGCTCGCCTTTCTTTTATGCACGCTGTTCAGCTTTCTGTCCTACATGATATGGAAATGTTCCTTGCTCTGACCTCATATGACTGCTGTCCTGGTTTTTTTTAACAGAGAAGCTACCGAGGCTCCTACCTGAACAGCATCAGACTAATGGAAAGGAGCGTATGTCTGGAGCAGCTTTTATATAGCGCACACTGCAGTTATTGTGTCGGAGCACCTGTGAAGACAGGTTATGTTCAGCTGAGCTTTCGATTTTCCCTTTCTCAATAAGCTATAGTCTGCTGTTATGATAGTCACAGGCCCCCCGTGGGTGCTCAGTGCCTTGCCCATTGTGTGGGTCAGCGAAATAGTCAACGATGGTTGTGGCCCTGCCTCTGTGGGGAGTTGAACTTTCCCACTGACACAGCACCACTCATTTTCTCCTCACTGAATAGGTGAAGTCCATTCGCTTCCTGAGTAATTACACCCATTATCGTCCCTGCTAGGCGCTCAATTGAGGAGGGGGCAGAGATACTGAGGCTCAAAAGCATCCTCAAGTTTAGGTCGGATCTCGTCATTTTTATTTTGCTAAAATAAGTGTTTAGCCCTTCTGACATGACATTATTTTAACATTTTACTGTTCAGGTATGGCACATTTGAAAACCCTGTGTCTTTGAACCAGATTTTAAAAAACCGGATTCTCACAGTCTGACTCACATCTTAGTAAATTTAAGCTCTAAATTGCCATCTCTTTCCTCAGGATAGCTACAGCCTCAGTTTCAGTTGCAACCCACACAGCGGGGCGCCTCCAACATAAATATTTGAAGTCTGCTCCCTAAAAATATTTACTTATGTCATTCACCATTTTCATCACCATTTCCCATTAAATGACCAGTGGGGAATATGAAGCTGGCAAAAGGGACTGAAGTGAAGCAATAAATTCCACTTTCTGTCAGTATCCATGTTACCGTGGCTAATGCCTGACAGCCTCGGGGCCGGGAGCAAGTCGTGTTCCACGAGCACTCTGCCATGGAGAGAGCTGCTTTATCACACCGTAAGCAGCAGGGAGGGAGGGAGGGAGTCGCAGAGAGGCGTATGGATTTATATTCTGTACATTGTTATGAGGGAGGTGAAGGTCCTCTCTACAGGAGGCAATGGGATGTGTATTTTAGCTACCTCTTATGTTACGTTTGCCACCTTTCACTGTCCTTTTCAAATTCAGAATTTTTCCTCTCTTTTTTTTTTGTATTCATTCATCAGTCCCCTTTTTATTTCCCACCCATTTCTGATTCATTGCTTTCTTAAATGGCTTTTTGTGTGGTGTCATGAATTCATCTTGGTCCGAGGCAGGTATCTGACTGAGGAATCGCCCTTCAGATCAATAGAGTATACATCAACGCATCTCATCTCTTTCTATTCCACAAGCAACTTTTTCCTTCAGGGTTCGGCTCGGAAAGGCCCGAGAACACGGCACATGAGGCGAAATGGCAAAAAAATAAAAAATAAAAAAAATATCAGGCTTTATTCGCAAAAGATACGTACAAGGTTGTACAAAGCCAGACGGGCAAACAAACACAAGGGAGCAGGCAGAGACAGAATCCAGAATAACAAGCAAGCCAAGAAACAGGAAGCAGTGAAACAAAGCTTATAGACGATCTGGCAGATGAGTGGTGGTGAGCTGGGGTTATATATACACACTTCAAGGCCTGATTAGCAGAGTGGAAACAGGCGAGCGCTGGGGGTGAAGAAGAAGAAGAAGAAGCAGCGGGTGGGAAAGCAGGGCAGGTAGGAGTGGCTGGGCTGAAGAGGATTGAGAAGGGATCATGGGAACACAAAAACCGGAATGGATGAAGGACAGAATCAAAACAAAAAAAAGCCTGAAACCTTTCAATTGCATCTACCAGCAGGAAAACCTGCGCTTAGTGGCAAGTGTTTGCAAGAGATACACTCACAGTTGATCATTTGTATAGATAGCTGACAAATAATGAAGTAAACTATATTAGAGGTTTGATAAACACCACCAGGGCCCTGCTCCAGAATGTGGCTTAGAGCAGGGGTGTCGACATCTGGTCCTCGAGGGCCGCAATCCTGCATGTTTTAGACGTTTCCCTCTTCCAACACACCTGATTCAAATGACCAGGATCGTTATCAGGCTTCTGCAGAGCTTGATGATGAGCTGATCATTTGAATCAGGTGTGTTGGAAACATCTACAACATGCATGATTGTGGCCCTCGAGGACCAGGATTGGACACCCCTGGCTTAGAGAAAACTCTGAGTTTGTCAAACCTGAAATAAGGAAAACGCATCTCCCCATTCTAGAAAGAGAGGAACTCAAACTCCAGGTCAGTTAATGTGATAAATCAGGGGTTCCCAAAGTGGGGGTCGCGACACCGAGGGAGGGTCGCGAGATGATTATCAGGCCGTGTTTGAATCTTTTCCATATTACAGAAATAATGGACTACAGTCAAATGTATTCATACCCTCCCATTAATAGAGGGAAAACAAACAGCTGTCAGTGAAATAAGTTTGATCAATAAATAATAAATGCAAATTAACGAAAATCATGACATTGCTTTTGAATTGTGGTTCAACAGAAATATTTTTAAAAACAAAAAACAAGCATACGAGCATGATGGGAGCTGTAAATTAATATTTAGTTGAACAACCCTTTGAGCCAATCACTGCAATCAGGTGTTTCTGTAACTCTCAATCAGACTTCTGCACCTGTTGACAGGTGTTTGGATTTCACTGCTCATCAGCAAAGTGCTCTAATGTGTCCGGGACAGTTTTTTATTTATTTATTTTTTAAATTATTTTCTTCAACCACAATTCAAAAGCAATGACTTATTTCATGAAATTATAATTTAGCAAATTTTTATTTATTATTACTTTTTAAGTTTCTAGTTATTTGAGTGACTTTTGTGAATTTTGCCTTTTCTTTAATGAAACAATATGAACACATTTGAGGACGACTGTATACAGTGTGTTCGCCATTTTCTACCAACTATGCATCCTGTGTGCATGTTTTCTTATGTTTCAGTTACCTCAGGAGATAGTGGGGGTCGCCACTCTCTGGCACTGTTATTTTGGGGGTCGCGGGCTGAAAAGTTTGGGAACTAAATGACTCTGTGAACCTAACCTGCTCGCTGCAAACTTTCTCTCTTTTCTCTGACGGGATGTAAACCAGCTGTCCTGTATTAAAACATCTACTGTACTCTATTGTTGTAGCCTGATGACTGTGTAAATAAAACTAATCTGTGTAAAGCTCGATCCGTAATGAAGATTAATGAATGATTATTTGCCATGTTGTTGTCACGGTGATGGAATACCCCCACCAGAGTTAGCACATTATGTTGTCGGTTATGTGAATAGTAACAATACAGTAAAACCTCTTTAAAACTCTGTGTAGTTGGACAATAGGCTGCACACGGCTCCATGCATACTTCATGGTAAAACAGGTATCGGAAGATTTACTGTCAGTTTGACCCTGGACACATTTCCAACTGCAAATCACCAAAATCATTATTACTGGGTCACACTATGGCTACAACCACACGTCCATAATTCACATATATCTGTTTGATCCCCATTTTTCATCTTCACTTGCTGTCAGCTGTATTTCATCCTTGTCTTGGTTACAGCAGATTTAAAAATCACACAGTAAGATTCCAGCAGAATTCCAGCTTTGTCATCCATTCATTCAGGAAAACTCAAGTAAACGATGAATGAGAGGACTACACTGAAAACATCACAGAGTTATTGACTACTTCCTCCACTGCTGTTTTGTAAGACAAATACCAGGGCCCACACTGGGATGCGTTCATATTTACAGCTCTTCTGTATTAAAACGGAGACTCTGTTCTTTATTTACACACAGTCGTGGTGAATCATAGTTTCCTTACCAAGGCATGCATTTAGCTCAGAGCGAACACACTCAGAGGTGGATAAGGTAACTTCTTCCTTCTAACGGTTCATCAGCTCGGCTCAGAGTTTGATAAACCGGCGTTCTACAACCGAGCATTGATTTCTTGTTTAGCAGCTTTTAATAAATCCTTCGTAAGATGTTTAGCCAAGATACAAAGCAGTTAGACACCGAGGGGACAAATGCCACTCTGTGCATTCCCAGGCACAGTTTGTTTTTTTGTTTTTTTTCTTTTCTCCCCCCCCAAAAATAGATTTGGATCTCACTGTCTAAGTCTTGACCCCTTCAGACAAATCACAAACCTTGGCAGCTCAATCAGCTCTAAACTGGCTTATGGCAAACAAGCAACCTCATGGAGCACAAATATTGGACACATTCCAGGTTATTGACACTGTGGGCAGGTTATCAAGTTTTGTTTGCTCTGATTTCTGGAACTGTGACAGAAAATCTGGCGAAAGACAAAGAAGTTTTGTTCCAGCAGTAATCCATTTAGGATATACATTCGTAGGTACTGTTACCTTGCTTTCGTCGATGTGGACACCCTTTGCCTGGTGTGGTATGTAAGTTCTTCTACTGGGGACTTCTCACTCAAGACAAACACAAAAAACTTTACTTGTTGCGATGATGTAGTAGCGCAGAATCATGGGAGCTGTTGTCTTCGTCAACATTACAGATAAAAATCTGTTTGACGTGACCCCAGCAGAAAACATTCATAGACAAGCCAAGTTTTGCATGATCCATTAGCAATACAGTGTCTAGCTTGCTAGTTTGCTAAAGTCTTGTTCTCTTTCTACCATCATTACTGTCTGACATATCATCTGGTTTATCGTGTTTGGCTACAGGGGGTAAAGGAAATGACGCCATCCATAGGTGGCCAGAATGAAACATCATTATACTGACTAAGATCGTCGATGGATTTACCATTTTAGTAAACATTTTGGATAATGTAAGTAATTCAACAAAATATTTACCATTGCTCTGATCATTTTGGCGTGGAAAAGTTGCAGAATATTTCTTTTAGAAGTACTTAGGAATGGCCTGTTCCTAACTCCCAGCTCCCAACTGTTAATACCAGTGATGTATCAAGGAAAACTAGATACTAGGTTCAAAGATGGAACCCCAGGAACTACTATAAAGATTGCTTGCTTGGCCCAAAATTGGCCAATAGTTTTCCAGTGTCAACCTACAGCTCTTCCAAAAGACACTGGACCAATCAAACTCTGACAACAATTTAGTGTGGTTTATGATGCTCACCATCTCCTCAACTGTGCCTATCTTAGCTTGGACACATTAGCCACTAATTGAACTCATATTAACAACACGCAATATCGACACTGCATTTACGGTACCCTACGGCTGCATAAAGGTGCCATGAGTTTACTGCCACTTCCTTATGTTCCATCTCCCTTCTTGTTTGTCTCCATGTGCCCACTCTTTGTGTGTGACTGTTCCTCTGTATGGAAACTCACATGACTCACCTGAGACTCTCCCACTAATCAGCTGCTCCAGCACTTAAACTCATCACTCCACATGCCAGATTGCTTCTGTTTGCTCCCATGCTAGTATTGGCGACCGATTGTCTTAGTCGTGGCTGCTCCCTTGCGTAATTCCTTGTCTAACCATCAACTTCTTTGTGCCTCAGTTCCCAGTCTCCTCCAGTCATCATCAATCTAATCAGATTGCCCCTCTGGTGAGGCCTTGGTTTGCAACTCTCCGTGACCAATGCCACGATCAGCACCTCAGAATGCTCAGCTACACATCAAGCCATACACTAAGCTCAGACACCAAACACTGCAGGATTCCACAGATTTGGGTCCAGTACATTCATTAGCCATAACAAAAGAAGCAAAAATAAAAAATCCTTTGAGACATGGTTGAACAGCTGATGGGGCCAGCATGCATCACATCATGGACAAGGGAATTGTAGTAATACAATTTGGAGATTACAGTAAATCTAATACAAACCCTGCATGACTGTCATACATGTGCTGGCTATAGAGTTCTGATGGTCAACAGGAGAACGTCCAACATCCATTCAGACCACTGTAAACACACCACTGCTGTCATTATTAGCAGTTTAGCATTGATTCATCAGACGCACCAGATCATAAACTGCCCCACTTAAAGGGTTTGCACCAGTTCTACCTGATGAAGGTTTGGCAACAAAGCATCTTTATGTATGGTGTTTAATGTATTTAATTTAGTTGTGCTGAATCCACTGTACAATAAACAACTTAGGTTTAGGTTTATGAAAGCCAAGAAAATCACGTCGTTGACAAATCATTTAACTCTACCCTAGCATCATGTACCTAAATACCAATATATCAATAAATGACAATAGTAGTATCACAGCAAAGTTGGTTGTTTTCACAGTAACAACATCATAGAAATGTGATGCTGGTACATTCCTAGCCACATGACATCATAGTAAAAGCCCAAAGCGTCATGATTCTACCAGTGCCTTGCTCTTTTCCTTGCCTTTTCCCATGTTTTTCCCTTCCCTTGCGTTTCTTTCATGTCCGTGTGTGAACTACAGCAACCTGTTTTTCTCTGCTGCCGATCAATCGACACACCTGAGCTTCATTCTTCGATCCTCCTCCGGCAGCATATAAACCGGCTAAACGCTCCGTTCTCCACCAGATTGTTCTGCCGGTTCAGTGTTGTCTATGCTTTCCTTTGTGATTCAGGTAACCTTGCTATTCCCTCTGCTTCAGATTTGGAGTCGCTGAGTTGCCAGTTTCACAAGACCTCCACCTCCACCGTACACCTGGGCTTCCACCTCCTGCTCCAGAGCGCCATGCTCAGCTCCCCCTCAGCCTCAGCATGGTCAGCCTTCTAGGATTTCCTCCCTCGCCTTCCCAATAAACTGTCCTTTAAAATAACAGTTCCCTGAATTTAGTTCCAGACTACAACTGCCATAAAGCTGCATATCTCAGCAGCCTTATCAAAATAATAACATGAAATAAGAACACTCTGTTGTTGCATCATAAGGACTTTGCATATTGTAGCCCAAGCATTGTGGTGCATTAATTGTCCTGACTTTGCTTTAGGTGCTCACTATAGAAAAACACAATTACACAAACAAGGTCGAGGTTGGATTTATGTGTTTCATTAATCTAAGGGAATGTGGGGCAAGCGTTTTTCCTACCCTGCAACCAAAAAAAAAAAAAACAGTTTGATTTGCTCCTTGGACTTGGATGTGTTGTAGGTAAACAATACTGTTCAATCCCTTCCTTACACTTGTGCTCTTCAAAATGTCCCTCTTGCTAATACTTCATGTATCTAAGGACCGATAGACCTGCTGCATCTCATTGCACTCGCTAAGACTGATTGCAATTGGACTCCTGATGCTCAGCGGAGGGGTCCGGCGAGGTCCGTTTTCAAATCCTGAAAGAAATCCATGTGATTCCCCTAAACAGTTCCAAGTGCAGAGTCGGATGAAGATTGATGATCGTTTTTCATCAAGGACGGACACATTTGGGACCGAGCCTGTGCCCATCTATATAGTCTCTCTAATCATAGTGCTGCATTGCTGCCCAAAAGCAATATGCATAATTACTCCGGTTCTATAATGACAGTCGGAGTCAGAGACGGGTTGGATCGGAAGTGATATTGTGCCTGGAGATTCGTAGGATTTGCTAAGCAGATCGTGATTGCTTGAACAATCTAATGGCATTTTTATTGTGCTGAGACAATGAGAACAATAGCTAAGTCGATGAATTCCTCCAGAGAGAGAGCGATCCTCCTGTGATCATAGAGCTGTTATTACAATCTGTACGTATCGATTCTGTCCGTCACAACTTAACTGTGGTTAAAACAACAGCACAACTAAAGGCTTCGTCCATTTAAGATGCAAGTCTTTTGGTTTCCGTGAACTGGATTGCTGCCAGTGTCAGAAGTCGAGACAGTCGTGCACCTCTGTTTTTCCTCTCCACTTAGCCATGTGGCATATAGCCGGCCTCTTTCTCGACAGATGTAGAATACCTCTCCGGGAACTTGAAGTGGGCTCTTTTTGAAGCCTATATTGAATGTGACACATTAGGAAAGGCTCTTTTCACAAGCTTTTTGTGAGCCCGCTACCAACATCTTACAACTGTCATTTAAAAAGAGTCCTATCCCATTGTCAGCCCCGCTCTATTACCGTCTACACCTGTGTTTCTCTCCCCCTCTCTCCCCTCTACATCTATTCATTTCCCAATTATTCCATCCGTCTTCTCCTTTTCTGTCATTGTCCTCTCGGTTCTGCATCTCCTCCCCTGCCATTCATTACCGTCCTCCGCAGCGCGTTTGCGGTGGCAGCCTCTATTCCGTTGGGAGAAAGGTAGAGTGGCAAAGCACAGCATGGAGTACAGTATGTTTCTCTGTGTGTGCTCATTCGTTCACATTTAATCATCCACAGTGTCAGTGACCATCATTCCCAATTTCCTCAGTCACTGGGCTGACAGCACGGGGATAGTAAAGCTGTAGCTTCATGGATGCTGATAAAAAAATATTACAAGGCAACAATGCGTTTCAGTCGCACATTTCTCACATCTCCAGTTGTCGCTGCTTTGGACTTCGATAGAAGACGAACGCTTCCATGTGGGTCGGGAATAGAAATCCCGAAGCAACAGTCGAGCACATGAGAACTGAATTTTGAAAAGCCGTTCATGCAGAGCTACACTGTTAATTCATTTACTTTCTTATTTGATTAATGAAAATAACATTGGTAGCTTTTGTAGTTTTTGCTTCGGCACCTCTGTGGGTGAGAAGTCAGTGAAGCATCTCAAGCTTGCAATGGCACAAGCACATTATTTTGGTGCAAACACGTGGAAAGAGCATGTCTTTGAACTGACAAGTGAAGCAGCTCCTGATTCATGTTCCTCTAGTCCGAAACATCTTGAAAATCTTTGTATAAAGTTAACTGAGTTGTAGTGCGTTTTGGCCATGATGCTAGCATGTTTCCAGGCATGGTAGTGTTGATATCTTAGTTGGTGCAACACTTTGATTCAGGCTAAAATTTCTCACTAAGTTTCCAATGGATGGATTTTTGTTCCTGGTGGATGCACTGACTTTGTGATGCCCTGTCTTCTTCTGTACCGGTGGGAGGTAATAAAGGTCCACATCTATTAGACTAATTTTCTGATAAAACTTTGAACTTTGGTGATGCTTTGACTTCTCTGTTAACACTTCAGTGAGATGTATGATCTTGAGTTGAATGTTGTACTCGTTTAAATTTGATACACACTTAAACCAAACCACCCCTTCTGCCAATTCTCTATATACAGTCGTCCTCAAATGTATTCATACCCTCCCATTAAAGAAGGAAAAACACAGCTGTCACTGAAATAAGTTGAAATTGACAAAAGTATTAATAAATAAAAATTTAATGAAAATCATGACCTTGCTTTTGAATTGTGTTCCAATATAAATATTAAAACACACACACATAAGCAAACAAGCATGATGGAACCCATAAACTAATATTTAGTTGAACAACCCTTTGAGCCAATCACTGTAACTCTCAATCAGACTTCTGCTCCTGTTGACAGCTGTTTTGATGTTGGCCCACTGCTCATCAGCAAAGTGCTCTAATTTGTCTGGGACAGTTTTTATTTATTTTTTAAAATTATTATTTTCAACCACAATTCAAAACCAATGTCTTATTTCACTAAATTATAATTTAGAAAATTTTTATTTATTATGACTTTTTTCAGTTTGTAGTTATTTGAGTGACTTTTGTGACTTTTGCCTTTTCTTTAACGGAAGGGGATGAATACATTTGAGGACGACTGTATTCATGTGATCATCATGAACAAATACCTGATAAACAAAAGACATCCCTGTGATCTCTGCTGCACTGCTGCATGTGGACATTTAACTCAAAGAACACCTTTGAATATCCACTTTTTCTATTCCATCTATGTTGGGCAAAGATTACACAACAAGTGTCTTCTATCCACAAACATGCAGCTACTGTTTTTTTAAAAAAATGTAGTTCCAATCCCTAGAGTCAGATAATACCTAAAAATGTGTTTCTTTTCAAGAGATAAATTTACTCTTAAAGAGCTGGTTGTTTCTGATGCAAGCTTCAATAGGAACTAAATTAACAGTAATAACAACAGTGTGACTCTGGTTCGCTGTTGACACAAAATACAACACATATAAAACTACATGTTGATTTTTGCAAAGATAATCTCATTATGCAACCCAAAGGCAAGAAAAAAAAAATCACAACATCCTTATTTAACTCACCATCACACCCACTCATTGGAAATACTAATTAGAGAGTAAGAGGAGACGGGACGCATTCCTTTCTGATTCGGCGTCAGCATTGTTAGGCAGCCGCTATCTGAACAAGTCTTCATTATCGGCAAGTGGAGAGCCACTGTCCCGCAATAATCACACAGGCTTCCCTGCTGCTTGGACTCGCTAATGGAGTTTCAGGTGCCTGATTTACAGCCCTCCCTCCCTCCCTGTGATGAAGCCTTCCCCTAATGTTATGCTGTTCTGGTCTCCTGGGATTATATTAAGTGTTGAGAATGTCAAATGGCAGTGCGAATGCCCATAACTAAAGCTAATTAGCGAGGCCATTTATTGCTGCTGGATGTGTGTCTGTGCACGTGTCCCTGATTATGCTGAATATAGCCGTTGTTTAGAATGTTATATAATTTGTGTTTTTTTGTATTTCGAGCACGCTGTAATGTACAGCTGGGGTTGATGTAAGAATACATAACGACGTGTGCTCGTGGCTTGACTGGCGCAGTGATTGGACGGCTTTACTTTTCCCGCTCTTGGGGGAAAACCAGGTCCAATTAGGGTCGTGGTGATGTTTGCACACGGCTCTGAGTTTAACCTACAAAAAGTAAAACGGCCATGTCAAGGGTATTTAGTGCACACTTTTTTTTTTTTTTTTTTTCCTCCAGGTTTCGCTATGCATGAGAAGCAAACAACCTGATATTGACATGGTGTGGCATAACTTTTCCCCTGACCGCTCCCCCTTGACCATCAATCACCAGGACGGCCCATTCATCAAGTGACCCCGCCGGTCCGGCCCCCTTGTGACACACAAACGTTTTTCCAATTTAAAATCTGATATTGATGGAGCACTGCGTCCTCCCGCAGCCTCTTTGAGCTTTTGCTGGGGCCAATATTCTTATCCATATGCTCGCTCACTAGCCTTGGTCATAATTCAACACGCGGCATTTCCATACACGAGGCTCAAAACAACGTCCGACTGACCGACTGCTCCGACGACAAACGCAGAGAGAAATATTCAGTTTTTTTGTCAAGTGATTGACGATACGTGGATCTAGCGTTTTGTGCTTTCTGGTCTTACCGTGTTCAGAACAAACACTGAGGGTTGTTTCTATGAGTTGATACTGAGTGTACATCCATCCATCCATCCATCCATCCATCCATCCATCCATCCATCCATTATCTATACACCGCTTAATCCTCACTAGGGTCATGGGGGGCTGGAGCCTATCCCAACCGACTTAGGGCGAAGACCAGTCCATCACAGGGCTACACTTAGAGACAGACAACCAAGCACACTCACATTCACACCTACGGACAATTTAGAATAATAACAATAATTGATCAGATTTATATATCGCTTTTCTGGACACTCAAAGACGCTTTACATTGTCAATTATTCATTCACATACATTCATTCTGGTGGTGGTAGCTACGATTGTAGCCACAGCTGCCCTGGGGCAGACTGACAGAGGCGTGGCTGCCATTCTGCCCCTCCAACCACCACCTCAAACAATCCATTCATACACGTTCACACCAGGCAAGGTGGGTGAAGTGTCTTGCCTAAGGACACAACGACCATGAAACAGGTTACAGGGCGGAATCAAACCGCCGACCTTCCGATCATCGACCGACTCGCTCTACCACCTGAGCCACAGCCGCCCCGAAGAATCACCAATTAGCCTCAACATGTTTTTGGACTGTGCGGGAGGAAGCCGGAGAACCCGGAGAGAACCCACACTGCACGGGGAGAACATGCAAACTCCACGCAGAAAGATCTCGGTTCCCCCCACCGGGATGCGAACTGGCGACCTTCTTGCTGCGAGGCAACAGTGTTAACCACTGATCCACCTTGCAGCCCACTGAGTGTACAATACCTTTAAAGTAAATTGTTGATTTGACACAGTTCTTATTCAAGTACGTCACTCTTCATAACAGTCGATTCGTGGTGAGACTTTGTTTTGTCCAAACACATTATAGCAGGATACTATAGAACGACAAATCCATTCTGTCAACCTCATTTTCCACCAACACAAAGGCTTTGGTGGCAGCAGAGCAGTTGTTGCTCATGATGATCAAAGTAGGAAGGTGGTTTACAGAAACCCATGAATCTGTGTTGATTAACCTCGCTGCCACCATGTTTGTGTTGTGCTGTTTTATTGACGTAGCAAAGGAGCTATTCAGCTAATGTATATAGAAAGCTGTTATTTTCAATCTGGCCTACAAAATAGATTTTATTTGTTTTTTTTCCTGTTCGACTGTCAGAACGAGCCGATAGACACAACGCAAGGCTTTCATGAATGCGCCATCAGCATGACTTCCAGCTGTTAACAGGCAAACAACAATTGCGCAGCACCAAAGAGGAAAGTGAAATGATCAGCTGGTAAAGGGAGTAGAGCATCAACAGACTGACTCTTCAGTGGGTGGAGAGGAAAACGGAGCTAAAAGAAGAGCAAATATTGGACTTTCATCCTTTAGGCGGTAAGAAACCAACTGTTGTTTTGAATCTAGAGGGGATGGAAATAAGCTGCTGTCCAGTAAGAAATCTTCCAGACACTTAAACCTTTAAAAACGGGCTTTTAGCCACATGGGGGCAGCAATAACTTGGGGACACAACACTGGCATATGATCAACTTTAACATTAATATAAAGTTGTTTGCAAACATTTGCTTATTCACACATCCAGCAGTTACAGAGAGACATTATTCATAATGTAGAGGCAAACCTCTGGCAACCTTTTTGGCTCTATTTATATTTTTTAAATTTATTTGTTTCTATTTTGTTCTATTTTTACTTGACACTGTAATGCTTGTTTTTTAAATTTTATTGTCTGGACCCCAGGAAGACTAGCTGCCATCTTGGCGCCAACTAATGGGGATCCTTTTAAATAAACTCACCGTCTTTTAGCCCTGTTTTTGGTCCCTGCCTGTTGTTCAGGGAAGAGGCTGAAACAACTACCTGCTATGACTGAACATGCAGCTATGAAAGCCGTGAGAGGGAATCAGAAGCGTTACAGACTGGGTAGGTTATCAACAAGGGTCTGATAATTATCT
>NW_007578367.1:310157-326583 GCF_000690725.1 Stegastes partitus
ATGTACACTTCTGGGTTCAATTGTATTTATTATTAAATTGTGTATGTGTTTCTTTATTTACCAGACACAACGCTGATTAACAAACATGACTGTAGATAGAGTACAGTCACCCAGGAGACTAACCACATGGATAAAAACATAATAAAAATTGAAATCTTAATTTTATTGAGTTCATTTGTCATCATGCAGAACAACAATTAAAAGAACATTAATGTCAGTAAAAACACTCTCATGCTACGCTGTCAGATTCTGTTTAAAACCTGCACCACAGACGCTTCAGTGTTTTCACCACCGTCTGATACAACGCTTTGCAATCAATCGCAACACCGTATGTATCTATCGGTTATATTGAATACATACGCCGATCTGCTGCAACTCTCAAACCACTGACAGGTGAAGTAAATAAAATTGATTATCTCGTTAAAATGCAATATTCTGCTGGAAAACCCGGGGTCTTGGTATTTATGTGGATATTACTCGATGCGTCTCACCCGCCTAAACGCTGCGATGGGATGAGACACGTGGTTTACTGCACTGAAGCAAACCACTGGGTACTTTTCAGTTTAAAGAAAAAAAAAAAAAGTACATAAAATGGTGTGATCATATATCAGCGTGGTGGTTTAAACTGTCCCCGTGAGCCTCCACAGGATAAAGCGAAAATAGATAGATGTGTTCATTTCAAAAAAATATATATATTTTACGCATTTTTAAAAAAATGAAGCATTAAAATTAGCTCCAACTTAAGCTTTAACCTGAGTGAATTATATAAATGCAGCCTCCACCACTCCAGCTGAGAGCATTTTATTTAGAAATAAAGTAGGAGTGAAGACCTCCCATCGACATCAATGCAGAAGGTGTGAGTAGCAGCACACGGAGCGCACAGAACCAGGCGCTGGGATCGTTGCGTGCACACGCTGAGCGCTTGGGCATTCAGCACATCCTCAACTTTTCTCAGTTCAGACAGGTCAGATTTTAACCATTTATTTGGGATCACATACATTTAGTTTGACGGTGACTCTGCTCGTGATGCTCTGGAACAATCTGAGCAAGCAGATAATCCCTGAGATCACAAACCCCCGCCGAGCCATGAGTTTACAATTTTTCGAATACAGTATGAACACGAGAACAGGACACCAACTAAATAGTCTTTACCAACAGAATCTAGATTACATAGTTCAAGGTACAATAATGAACCATCTGCAACCTACAGTCCCACGATATGGGAAACACCAGGGTTATATGATTGAACTTTTTTTTGGTATTGTTAATATTTTATTTTATTTTGGTATCTGTTTTCTGCTTCTTTGCACCAATGGACCAAGTCAAATTCCTGGTGATGTAAAAATTACTTGGCAATAAAACTGATTCTGATTCTGAACTGGTTTTTAAAAGGTGTTGGTTGGGGAGGAGGAGGAGGATTGTCGATCTACAGAGGCTGGAGTAGCAGCCATGTGGTGAGCGTGAAGCGGGCAGAATGAATGAATGCTGCCTCAGTTATAAAGCACGCTAAGTGGGTGGGCTGGACTTTAGCGATGACGATTGGACAGGAGGGGTCATGTGACACCCTGACTCCGTGCCTGTCTGAACTAACCCGAAGCTCTATTTTTTTTTTTCTGGTGCCTTTGTTGACCCAACTTTTGTAGTATTTCCCCCACATGATTTAGTGAATTCCTTAAATTAAATACTGATGACAAGGTCAAAGCTAATACTTTTATTTCTACACCTCAGTAGTTTTTTTTCCAAAATGAGCGCTGGGAAAAAAAAGCCACGTTGGAATTCTTTGGCTTAAATAGGAAGCACAATAAATAGATCAATAAATAAATCCTCTTTCTTGTATTCTATATCTCCGCCTGCACTTGAAACTGTCAGTAAATCAACAGCTTCGGTGACATCACTTCAAAATCAGCAAACGACGGGTGCACTCGGCGTTGACTGCGCTCGACGAGCCCATCCTGCAAATATCAACGGGAAGCCAAAAAGATGGGCATCTCTCAGGCCTCGCAGCTCTCCCGGCTCCTCTGCGCACGATGACATCAAAGCAAAGAGCGCCGTGTCGAGATCAAACAAGCTCGGAAATCAGCGAAGCAAAGAAGGAAGTGTTCTGATGTATTTATTGACAAGAGCTCATGAGGGTTATCAGTGGTAAGGGGATGCCTCGGTGGCTTTGGTCTGCTGGACCTGTCGAGTAAATATCACATTAAATTGTCTTTGGGATAAACAAATTCAGTCAACTTTCTTTTTATTTTTTCTCCGCTGTAATTTGTCAACTTCCCTTTGAAAAATCCTCTTTGGCCTCCATTGATTTAGCATTGCACTCCAATGACACCATAGTGGACACTTGAATAAAAAAGCAGAACTAGTGTTATTTTTTCTTTTCACAACTTCTCATCAAAACCCGGCCCTGCATTACCCGCAATGCAATTGGACAGTTGACAGTTCAGTCAGTACATCAGGTGTGTTATTCTGCCTCAGGCCTCAAGCAGCGATGAGGGCCAGGCTGCAGGGCTCTGCTAACTTCACTTCTGCTCTTTCTTTTTTTTGGTTGCTGTCAAAGTTAGAATCTCTCAGGTCCAACCAAGCCCTCTTCAGATTTCTCACTTTGTTATGTATTACGCTAATGCAGCTCACCCTAGAGTCACAAAAAGGTTTTGTACACCCCTTCTCACATATCCAGTCAAACACACACTTGCTCACATCTTTGCTAAAGTTTGATATACAGCAAACTTTCTGAACAATACGTTTCTGCTCACCGGATCTAGAAGAAACTCACTGAGGACATGTGGGGGACCAGAGTGATGGGCCAACCTCAAAGATCTAAAACTTCTGCACAAAAAAAGGAGTGTGTTGGTTATCAGTGTTTGAGTGCTGTGGTTGCAAATGACAGCTTTGCCAGTAATGACTGAAAATGTATATGAATCATTTGGATATGGTATTTTTGGGAAAATTCTAAAAAGAAAAACAAACAAACAAACAACAAAAAAACAGAAATTCATCACTGATATCTCCAACACAACAGCTGAGTGTCTTTTGGGATGTGTTTATGTCATTTCCAGAAGAAAGCTATTGGTCAACAAAATAAAAATAAAAATTGACAGTCGTGACTAAAACCTTCTGTTATGTCGGATAGTAAGGCTGTCGGATTGTCAAGACAGAGGTCGAGATACAAGCAGGGCTTGATGCTTGAAGGGTCATTTGTTGTTAATATTTATTGTTTATAGTTCTTATAATAACTAGTGTATTGTTAGAACACTACGCATCGCTGGATTTCACGCCTAATTGACCGGTGCAATTGTGCACGAGCCCATCAGTTGACATCAAAGATAAATATGTTCCGTGACTCAAATCCGATTTTTATTTCCTCCTATGCGACCTGTATCTGATCTTTTCATGACAGTCTGAACAACACAGATCCAATTAATGATGAATATCTGAATATTTGGCGCGGTCGGGGGACCACTTCCAACCCGGCAGTGTGCTCCGATGGGGTGGGAGTGTCTTGAACACACCATCAGCAGCGCTGGGGGAGTGGCAGATACGCTCCACTGTTACCATCCCTGTTTATTTCTGCAAACACTGAGCATGCCCGCTGCGTGTGACATCGTTGTGTCCTCTTCTGCGCATGCGGGACACTTTTGGGTCGTATGAAGTTCACGCAGCAGATCACATACAAGTTGCATTTGTCATGAACTCACTTTGACAAATTTGTGGACACAAATGCTCGACTCAGAATAGGTTCGGGCAAAAAGGCAGGTTTAGGTACACAGGTAGACAGTCCAACAGGCAAAGGTATCCAGGAATCGACAGGCACAGGCAAAGTCCAAAAACAGAATCACGGTCGTGAACGACAAGCAAAGGTATCCAAGAACGTCAGGCAAGAGGGAAGGTCCAAAAAACAGAAATGAGGTCGTGAACAAACAGGCTGTGATTTGACTATGAAACAACGCTGGTACAAGGACTGTGAAGTGCAACGAACTGACGACGAGACAGTGAGACACACGGGGTAATATACACGAGGTAATGAGGGGAGATGGGAAACAGGTGTGGGGAGGTAATCAGGGAGCAGGTGAGACGAGACAGGTGCAGGAAGTAAAGCTGAATGAAAACAACTGGTGAAATGACTTCAAAATAAAACAGAAAAGACAAGACATAAAACATGCACACAAAACAGAAACTTGACAGACATGACAGCATTTAACTGGAAATGTGAACAAACTCGCAAAAAAATCTGATTTCACAAAAAAATCTGAATTGAGCATCAAGTGCTGCAGGCTAAATCTGTGGGATTGTTCAGTCAGATAATACGCCGTTATCCTTATCTGTGACATAACATGTCATGTCGGAGTCCAAGGCTGTCGGGATGTTAAGGCTGTTATTCATGGGTTCGTTTTTCCTAACAACCTGTCGGATAGCAAGGTTTAGGGATTGTTAAGGGTTTGGCGTGGGTTTGAATGTTTTTACTCTTAGTTGTATGTTGTACTCCCTCTGACAGTTTGTGGACAGCACAAAAACACTGAATCAGTCTTTATTTGAGTCAAACTACTTGTCTTTGTGTGTCTCAATGTTTGTGAATGCAGCTGTGTTTACTTCACTGTTAACTAACTCAGACCAGTTAGTCACTGTGATCAGTTCTGTGTCTATGTGAAGGAGCCCAGTGTCCTTTCTGACCGGCCTGGGTCAGACATGGGTCACAAATTAATGGAATAACCTGGAATTATCTTTTGGATATTAACTTTTAAATGTCAGTTTGATATCTGGATTATCTAATTTCCAAAGCAGAGTGTGAAACATAAAAGTGCACGTGTGTCGTCAGGTGACACAAAGAGAACTGAAAATGCACCTTATTTAATCATAATAATGTAAGTCTAGTCTAAATCTGTAATTTAACAGAGAAGATTGTGGAAAAACACTGCAGATGGGAGCGTGTGCCGACGGTGCAGACCGTAAATTAACATGTGACAGCTGTCTCAGGCAAATGGATCTAATGCGGGTTTTCAGTAAACCTGTCAGACGTGTCTCCGACTATGAAATGGTGCTCTGAAACCTCAACTTGAATCAAAACACCTCTTTCTCCGTCTTACGTAAGTCGAGGCTGCGAGCGCATTCACGTTCCGCATCTGCAGTCAACCTGCACGTCCACGTTTTATTTTTATTTTTCCTTTAACATGACACGAGGTACAAAAGCTGCAATCAAGCCTTCGCTGCACACATTCTCTGCTGGATGAAAAGGCCAAAGCAGTGTGTTTTCAAAGAGGGGTACAGAAAAGAAGTTTTGGACTAAGGCCAAGCCCTAAGATCTTCTTTCTGAAGCTTCCCATTGGACAGCAGCCTTAATGGACAGGCAACATTCCACCTCTAAGTGGTTTGACATCTTGCTGCCATAAATAAACGCTAACAGGGATGCTCTATTAGGCTAAACAAGACTGTGTGTCCCTCCAAAGCCAGGAAGCGCCCTCCTAATGGTTCACTAATGCCTTTATTGGATTACTCCAACATCTCCTATTCCAGTGTGTCACAACTACAGCATTCTGGTGGATTTGATGGAATGGAGATGGCCTGGGTGGGATTGATATCATCCAGGCCCGAGACAATCTGCAATTAAGAATATTTCCAGCCCAAGACTACACTCACGTCTGATTACAACATACTTCTTTTCTGACGACTGTGGCTGTGCTGCAGTCGGGACTGATTTCATAATATGCTAATGCTTTTAGACTCATCCACATGTGGTGGTAGGACTTACATGGTGACTTTGTGCTGCTGCTCGGGGGGGACTGTAAATCACTTGTGGTTTTCAAAACGTCAGATTGTACTGATAGTGGACAGACAGAGAGAGAGAGAAGGAAAAAAAGTAGATAAAAAAAACAAAACTGAAGTTCACATCTGCAAAACATGAATGTCTGATATAACATTGATTTTCATTAAAATCCACACACTTGTGCATTTGCAGAGATAAAAGACTATTATGATTTGCCCATTATTTACACTGCCCTGGAGGTTGCAAATTCTAACCTGTAGACTACGGAAGCAATTACTGTGCAAATAACGCAGATGGTGCAACAAACAAAGCACTTAAGAAAATGGTTTTTCCATTAGACAGACACTTTGGTCTCTATAAGGACCTTGGCTTCTGTGCCGTCCCCTTTGAATTCATGCTCGTGAGTGCGTGCATGCGTTTGTGTCCATACATGTGGGATTCGCTGTGGGTGCTATTAGCGACCTTTCCCTGGTGTTTATTGAAAATTAAAAGTCACGAAGCTCTTGTGCAGCTTTTCGGGGGCAGGTTTGCTGACGATGTGTCATGACATATCTGACGCAATGCACACATGAAGGCTTCCACACGCACACACATTTTACTGTTCTCGTCTCGCTCGCCTAATGCCCCGGTAATGGATCTTTTGAGAGACCAGTTGAGTAGGCCTCTCACACCCAAAGGAGTTTGTTAGTGGTGCTAATGACAGCGCTGATGGGGGCAGTTGCCTTCAGTATCTGCTCGTCTCTCCTCATAAATCTCCCCACGCTAAATACAGCTGTCATTCACTCACCTCTCCATACGACCACTCAGCTGTTTGCAGCAGCGGGGTGTATATCACCTTCACCGGCAGAACTTCTCTCTCTCTCTCTCTCTCTCTCTCTCGATAATTGCTCCTTAATACTCCACAGAGTCTTTGAGAGCCACTTGACCAGATGTTCATATATTTTCTGACCTTATTTTCTCAAGTCTGAACAAGATGGTGCTTTGTCACCTGGTGATTCTCCATTCACTAAAATCACTGCTGGTTGTAAAACCTTGGAGCATCGCTGCACTAATGCACATATTACAGAATCTTCACACCAGCTCGATGTCTAAATTGGAAGATGTTAGAGCTGGCATGAATGCTATTTTGCTTTCGGTTGTATTTGCACAGGCTTTACCTTCTAATGGCTTCTCCAGTCCTTCCTCCCCACAGAGCACAGTTTTGCATTTACTTTTGCATGGCCAGTGATCATGGAGCCACCCACCCTGTCTGGTACACAGGCTGTGTAAATCACAGATGTTATGCTCTGATCTAGCATCCACTTTAAAAATCGCCTGTTTTTTATTTTTTTTCCCACCCAAGGCCATAAGCTTGCCTCATTTTAAAGTAATAGCAGGGAGTGCATGTATTTGACTTTTCCCCCGGTCATCTGAGAAAATGTGAAAGTGAAGGCCGTGTGAGATACGGTAGAATAATGGATACATTATGTAAGCGCTATAAGACCTATAAGTACTGACGGAGCCTTTTAACTTGCTCTGCAGGGTAAGTGGATAAGCGCATAGAACATGTTAGAGAGTACCACTTGTGCTCATATAACTATGGTGACTATGAATAACCTTTTTTTTTTTTTTTTGTTTGAATGTTCACAGCCGTGTTACCAGCTCTGCACGACTGTCGAGCACACTGGCCAAATGCTCAGATCAGTTTGCTACCACTAGACAATAACAGTGGTTTATTTGGTATCATAAATCGTGGACGAACTATAGGGCTACAGTCAACCAGAGAAGACTGCTGGTACTGAAACTGTACGTACTCCTCAACCAATCAATTGGTCATGGAGGAAATAAAAATCTGCACATCACCTCTAGATTAACTAAATTGGCCACAGCGCACTCTAGCCCCTAGCCCCATTATCCTAATTGAATTATAAGGAAGCATTAAAGGCTGGTATTTAAAGCATAATGAATCATTTAACCTGCTTATTTTATACGGAAATGATAACAACAGGCTTGGAGCAGACCAGCCTTCCACTGCCCATATGCAAACCATTAACTAGTGGTCTCAACACAAGAACTAATGGGTGTTTTCAGATGATCTGCGATGGTGGTTGGTTGTTGGGCTCTGGGATGCTGTAAGTTGGCCTTTTGGTCATTTTTTAACAAAAATCAGTTTCGACTCATCTCTGTGTAAACGTTCAGTAAAATAAATTAGACCTTGTAGTCTCCATTCGGTGGGCAAGTTCAAAGCTGTGAAAGGTGTTCACAGGTAATGTGTTTCTCCCAACGGCAGAAGTAATGGATTAATCCTGGAAGGTTATTGATGTAGCGCTTTTGGAATTTGGTCGGCTGAGAGCATATCGATCAACCAACTGGACGGTCAATCTTTAAACTACAACCAGGAGGGAAACCAAAAATTTGAGCTGATGATGGTGCTGCTGGCTGAATGATAGATCAGGAGATCGCAGGTTTGGCAATTCATCCTCTAGGTACCATGAATATTTGTGTACAGCAAATGACATATTACAATTGGAATCAATGTAAACCCAGCTCTGGTGAAGTTCTGACCTAAAGAGATCCTGCTTATGAAGAACTTTTGCACTCAAGCATAGTTCAGTGTTATGACTCTGGGTCATATTATTATATTTTGAAGTGTGTCTGTCTTTTAAGATGACAGAAGTCTTTTTTCCTCCCCTCAGCTTCACTGTGTATGGACAGCATCCATTTCACCAGAAGCGGTGGAGCTTTCTGATTGGCTGAGCTGGAGGAAGATGGAGCTATCAGACTGGACCAGCCCAGTGAGCAGCTCTTTTTAAACAGATGGAAACCTCCTCCTCGCCCTCCTCTTCTCTCCTCCATGCCCAACAAAGAACCAGCCGGTTGTATCTGAACATTTGTTAGTATTTTGTGTGTCATAAGAGCAACGTTAGTTATAGTTAAGATCTGTGTAGTGTGTTAGACCGTCAGAAATTAGAAGGGTTTTGTAAATATGCACCTGTATGTATGAGCACATGTTTGGACACCAGTAGTTGAGCCCTTTTGTTTCCTTGTTTCTCGTGTTGCTTTTGTTAAGCATTAGGGTAGAAACCTGTCTTTTGTTTGAGCCTTGTTTTCTTAAGGTTTTTAGGACATATTCTTTTTGTCCCCTGCCTTCGCCCTAAGTCGGCTGGGATAGGCTCCAGCCCCCCGCGACCCTAATGAGGATTAAGCGGTGTATAGATAATGGATGGATGGATGGATTCTTTTTGTTGGTTTAGGGCTCTGCTCCATTGTGTAACATAACAAAGTTGTTGCTTCACTTGCATTCATCTCGCTGGCCTTCTTGGGAGTGGGAAGTGTGGAGAAGGGCCTCACGCTACTACGACCAGGCTTCCCCTCGGCTTGGTTGTAACATCTATTAACTTAGAATCACACAAACGGTCCATCTTACACAAGAACAGTAAATGCAGGTAAATGTTGCAGCTCTGTCTACAAAAACCTAAAATCAACACGCTGTGTCCGGCCGCACCTGGAAACAAGATTTCTGGGAAGCGGTCCAATCTCCGAGCCACGGCGATGCCTCTCAGGAAGCCATACCTTTTTGAATAGTGGCTGGAAATTCTTCTCCATAATTTACAGCACCATTACGACGGAATGGATGCCCCCCTTGACAGTAATCGTTGCCTTTCTTGATAGCGCTTGGAGGGTGGGCTGAAAAGATTTCAGACGCGTTACACTATGTTACACACATCGTTTCCCAAAAGTCAATAACGATCTCTCACAATCCAATCACGTCGTGGGAACCACATCTGTAATTTGACTGCCATTGTTGGTGTTGTGGAATTCTTCTCTGCCTTGCTGATAAAGCAGGTTATCACTCAGCACTTTACACATCACTTGTCTTATCACATAAAAAGAAATGACCAGTGATTCACAGATGCCCTCTGGACCTGTACAGTACCAGTTTGATGATAATAGCAACGAACAGTGTGTCTGACATTATATACACTGTTTGCTTCTTCTTTCTGACAGTTTAACTGCCATAGAGGACTGGCAATGATAGATCCAGGCTTGACTATTAAGACGGACTGTTCAGCCACTCGTTTTCACATGATTCTTATATATTTCTTGTTGTATAATCTTTTTTTTTTTTTTTTTTAAATCTGTGTTTGGAAGTTCCATATTTAGTGCAATATGAAAGCCGTACCGTTTTCAAGGATAAGAGCAAGAAAGGAGCTGTCTGAGCAAGTGTCAAGAATGCCATCAGTTGAGTTTGTAAGAACATATGGTGAGTCTAGTTTTATCTTCAGCCAGGTACAAAGAGAAAAAATAACAACAAAACAGACAAGATGATGCTTTGCTGCATTCTTCATCATAGTATTACTATTAGCTGTCTGGGGGTTTGTGATCGTCCAAACAAAAAAAAAAAAATCATTGTCCACCTGCCCCTATTCCCTCTAACCCCATATGTAATTATAGTACAAAATACCAACGCTGATATTTGCCCTGTTAAGTAGTAACTAACTGGGTAGAGCGTGGATCACCTCTGGATGATTCATGATGAAGTACAGGGAGTTATTTCTGAGAGTGGGTTAGCGTACGGGAAAGCAAAAGGGACCAGTGTCAAAGTATCCGGTACCCTGAGGTCTTGTATGGACTTTAGGGTAAAGTTGTCCTAAATAACTGACAGCAGACTGATGGATGTACAACAGCGCCGGTCCTATTATTGGACACAAGGTGACTTCTGCAGGGCTATTTTCTAGACCCCTTCACAGGTTTGTCATATCTGGTTCATCTGGAGGAGTGAGTAGACAAAACCTCTGAGAGGTCTATTCATAAATGCCTCAAATGAAAGATTAACACTGAAGTAGCTTAAAAAAAAAAAAAAAAATGAAAGAAGCAAAGACATCAAGTTGTCAGAAAAGGTTCTTAACTCTTAGAAATGAGCTGCCATTGTGACACTGTGAGCACTGAGTTGGTGTTTCTCAAGGGTTCCTATGCATGGCTCTTTATTGAAAGTTTGTTGCTCATTATGCATCATAAGTACTCTGAGTTTGGATCCTAATTAAATCATAAAAGGCTTGGCAGCCTTGCTTTTCTACAAAACAGTAGTCGGCAACCAATTGGCTGTAATTACTCATTACAGTTTAACTTAACCTTTTCAAATACAAAGATTTAGAAAGTTCATTACAGGAATATCTAATTAGGAAAGGTTTTTAAAGCAACGTAACCTAATATCCTCTTTGGTAGGTACAAAACCTTCCTAACCTGACTGCTCTGAGAGTGTAGAAACCCATGTTTTGTTTTGTTTGTGTGTGTGTGTGTGTTTGTTTATTTGTTTCACAAACCCATGATATTTCCCTCATGATTGGATGGTTAATCCCTTCGCATTAACTCTCGCACACTGCATTCCGTTTACTGTATGTGCGGTAAATATCCATCATCATTTCACAGTGTCTAAATTTTCCCATTTTATTTGCTCTAATCCCTTGCAGCAGGTCAAGAGAGGAGAGAGGAGCAGAGGGAGAGTTGAGGGAGAATAATGCCATTTCAGGATAGGCCTTATTTAATTTACTGCAGGTCGATAGAGGTTCTCCAATTGCCTCTCCCAGATTAATAAGTAACCCACACGCGCTGTCCATCACTGTCCATCTCCCATTAGGCCTCTGAAATGGGGGCCCAAATTGCCTGGCAAGGTTGACTCTGATGGAAAACACACTCTCTCACTCCTTTTCTCTCTCCATCACCACCCATTTCTCTCCCTCACTTTTCTCTTTTCGCTATCAGGTTTCATTTTTAAGACGTGCTCGCTGCAGAGCAACACAGGTGTATTAAAAACACACAATCATTCATAAATGCCTCGTGGTGATGAGGTTGATGATTTGCAGTTTTAATGACCGCTCGGCGAATTGCTCACTTTCTGAAATGTCGTTTTCTGTCATCCAGCGCTCAGTCGAGCGAGTGCTGAGCGTAGATAAATATGGCCTCGGCTTTCTACAGAAATCTACAACGCGTGGAGTGTCCAGAAATCGCGCTATCTCTGGCTGAAAATAACATTCCCTGGAAAGAATCCCATCTCTGAGCTACAGTAATGCCTGTATGGAAGCAGCACCTTTTCACAATTGCAGGCAACTCTTCTCTGCAACTCTCCAGCACCATTATGATGGAATGGATGCTCCCCTTGACAGTAATTGTTACTTTTCTTGGCAGACTTTGGAAGATGCAGAGAAAAAAAACAAACAAAAAAAAAAATCCAGGAACGTTTTATACAGACAGATCCCAAAAATAACAAATTCTGAGAAAACTTAGTTACTGGGTTGCGTTTTGGTAATTCAGTAATCACAACTATGAGTCCATCTTGTATTGTAAACTAATGATCGGTTTATTTTTCTGAAACTCTATGTTTGAGGTCAAGTTGAATTGAGGTAACTAAAACTACTTAGTCAAGAGTAGTGATCACATTTGCAATCAGGAGGTCTGATGACATCTTGGCATTGGCACAGCACGAAAAGCACAAATATAAATAACAAACTAATGATCGGTGCATTTAATTTTGCTGTTTTGGTGAATTGTGCATGCCTCCTTACTGTCATTATGCACGATGCACAATGGTTTACTGGGGAACAGGCAGTATATGGAATAAAATGTGTGGCATGAAAATGGACTGTAATGACTACAACAAGGGCTGCAGGGTGGAGCAGTTGGTAGCACTGTTGCCTCGCAGCAAGAAGGTCGCTGGTTCACGTCTCAGTGGGGGCATCGGAATCTTTCTACGTGGAGTTTGCATGTTCTCCCCGTGCAGCGTGGGTTCTCTCCGGGTTCTCCGGCTTCCTCCCACAAGGTCCAAAAACATGTTGAGGTTAATTGGTGATTCTAAATTGTCCGTAGGTGTGAATGTGAGTGTGCTTGGTTGTCTTGATGGATGGATGGATGATTACAACAAGACAATGTTGACTGACAGCCACAGTGCATGTCCATTGTACACTTCGCAGGCCAACCATCCACCCTGACCGCCCTCCCTACAAGCTTTTGCAACAGTTTAGCAGTTTAACAGTCATGAAATGGTGAAGAAGAAGAAAAAAAAAAAATGCAGCTTTGCCAGTAACTGCCTTGTTCATATGCTGTACATGCACAGCATTAACAGACAACACTGTAAACAACTAATCACATAAAGAAACGCTGAACATTGAGCTTCCATGCCACATGCACACTTGTGTTTCATACACAATATATTAAGCAAGGAGATAATTCACAAATGTCAGGCCGTGTTTTGATAGCTACAGTCTGTACATGTCTCATATTGTTACTTGTTATGTACAGAAAGGAGATAGCTGTGGTACTTATGTGCTCTTGAAAAACATGCATTACAATGGAAAGGTGCCTTTGGAAAAGTTTCTCCTTTGTGGAGGACATGTTCTGCAGTGAGCTTGAATACACAGCAAAAAAATGAAAAAATAAATCAATAAATAAAATAGCATGAAGAAACATGTCCCCTCCCACGGCTTAACCCTTCATTTCTTAGGTTCAAAACAACATGCAAGACTTCCAGAAGAGTTCCAGCAATGACGAGCAGATGCAACATGGAAGCAGCATACAGCAAAAACATTAAACCCAAGGATGATTGGTGTTCTGCAGGAAACCTTGGCTCCTGGCATTCATAAGGAAGTGACTCTGACACACCTACATGAACATTGTTGCACAAACACATCATCCAATGGCAACGGCGCTCTCTGGTCTCTTCCAGCAGGAGAACGTGCCAAAGACAAAGGTTGGAAGTTGAACTGGCTTTCCCAAAACCCGGTCTGCTCAAGCATATGTGGGATGAGCTAGAACAGCCTGATCTACGGAAACCCCAAAGAACCTGATGCCCCCGTTCTGGTGCCAGACACCACAGGACACTCCTAGAGGTCCAATGTCCATGCACCGAGGGCTCATGGCTGTTTTGGCATCAAGATGGGGGACCTACACAATGTTCAGGGAATGGTTTCAGTGTTGTGACACCGAACATTTTGCAGATATGTTTGGCAAAATTCAAGATAAACATTTAAGATATTGTAACATATAGAGGAGAGTCACCTTAAACTTTCTGTTGCTGCATAAATGTCATGCTGAATTGTATGGGCATGTGGCCGATGCAGTACTAAACATCCTTAAAAGAACTCAACAGGACTTGTCCACTCCACAAGGAATGGCATAAAGTAATTGTTTTTGTATGATGTGAAGCTAATGTGGTTGTTTTAGCATGCATCTGTAGCAAAGGTTTCACATGTCGTGCATTTCTGGATCTGATCTGTAAAGCAAAACATAAAGCAGTGACATAAGGATCCACAAGAAGCTCCATCCGTATTGGCCAGAACTCAAGATGTTATTCACTTAAATTCTAAATCACATTAAAGTTATAATTTCACAACTTTGATCATCAGAATTTGCTCCTTGCAATGAATGTACTTGCCAACAAGGAATGACAGAAATGTGTCAAATGATACATTCTCCAAGATTTAATGGTATTATTGATGTATGCATTATCTGATCACATCCTTGATATGATATCAACATAAATACAGTTGCTTGAATCAAATACTGTTGACCTGTCATGTGTTTTTGCTGTGCTTTAGTGATGTTACCGCGTTGTAACGTCAGACAGCGTCCACTGAGGACTCTTTTGAAAAACTCTAAGTGATTTATAACAGCAAACAGATGTAAGTTGATTGAAAATGTTATACATGCTGGCAAATAATTACTCTCTGACAAAGTAAAAATTGAAAAACGTTACAATAGCGGCGGCTCTCCTCTGTGTATTTCTGCGCCTCAGATCCAGTAGATGGCCATCAAGTGGATTTATGGTAAAAGGCTACACAATGTTTTGGCGCTTGTACTAGATAATCCAGCAGAGACTGAGGCTGAGGATCTGAGCGATGATAACGTATTATCTCCCCACACCAGCTGAGCTGAATGAGGATTCTCCTTCAGAGTCAATGGATAAAGATAGAGAGGCAGAAGAACCAGATAACAGAACAGCAGAGGTGGTACAGTGCATGTCCCTTTTTATGTAAGACTGTCCTGACCAGGAAAACAACGGCACTGGTCGTTTGTTTAAGCACTTAAAATGGCTTGTGTTTACATTTTCGCGACAAGTGACCTTGTTCAGTCGCACAAATAATCGATGTCCTCTTTCAGTAGCACAGGTATTGTTGTACTACTGTAAAAACTTCTACAGACGAGGCACGGCTGACGACAATAAACACCTGGTTTCATTTTCCTGCAGCCGCCCACGTAAAGAACGCTATATGAATGAAAGTCAAACACCTTCTCTGAACAAACTTTTTGTATACTAATTCTCCATTTGGAGAACAAAGTGATTTTTTTTTGTGGCAGTAAGATGCACAAGAACATATTTAACAGTAAAGGAAAGGAGGTCGTTGTCAAAAGGTCCGTCTTGTATTGCTAAAAAGCACCGTGATTTCTCTTAAATATGGAAAACATCCATTTTATACCAAGGACTTTCCTTCATTTGAGTTTTTTCCTCATTATTCAGTAATGCCCCGATGCCTGGTGACCCGTGTTTTTAACTGTAATAGGTCTCTGACTATTTTAAAATGGCTTTTATTAGAGAAATACAAACAACCTTGAAGCAGAAATAAGCAACAAATAAAGATTTCTTGGGGTGATTTGTTGTTGAGCTGTGGAGTGCTGACTATCAAATACAGCTAGAATAAGCAGCACATATATTCTGTTTGCTTTGCGTACATGCATGCATATAGTCAATCGGTTAGTGTCATTCTGCATGTATGAGAGATGTGATATAAACAATAGGTGTTTCAAATCCAGACAGAACAAAAAAAAAAAAAAAAACTGCATAATGGTAATGTATGCAGCCCTGCATTGTGTTAACACCTGTTGTTTGTGGCGCCTTCATTATGCTGCTCGGTTGTGATTCCTATTGTTGACGACTCAGTCATGAACACATGTTGCCGTATGTGCGATCGCTCACGGTAGCCGTGTTGTGCGGCCTCCCTTCGCCGGTTCGAAGGGAGAAAATTCCACCTGTTGTTTAAACCTTGTTATAGGGGCTGTAATATGAGCTCCCTCATGGTGTTCACAAATCAGTTTTTCATTTGTGAACTTCCAAATCCCTTCTGACACCCCTCGGTTAAGAGACACATTTCACATTTCGTTATTGCCAGAGCACACTGGGCTCTGTTGTGGGTTTAATGCGGATGTCTGCACAACACAACATAAGAAATGTAATATCCTTCCTTTCTAAGCCGCCTGCAGTTAATCAACTCAGTGTATTCCAAGCTTGTAATTTGACTGTATAACACAAGAGCCTATTATTAGTCATGAAGAGATTGTGGGAGCAAGAAATATATTATGATTAAAGTCAGTGGGTCCACAGATCACTGTGACAGTCTGGCACTTTGCTCGGTATCTGCACAATGTTAATAAAGACTGTTGCTGTGTTCGTATGGCAACAAAGGCACGAGTTCCCTGCAGCTGTCTAAAAACTTATTTTTTACACAAATCATTTTAGACATTTGTTTTCAATTCTGGACAAAGGTAAACACAGAAATGGTCACTTTTGCTGTATTTGGGATCTCAACAATTTTCCAGCTTTCCTATTCAGGTTTTCTGACATAAGTATCCACACACACCACTTTGTTTAAACGAGATATAAAAGCTCTTAAAATCCTGACCGCAAAATTAAATTGCTGTAGT
>NW_007578367.1:328638-333158 GCF_000690725.1 Stegastes partitus
CGTCCATCTTTTATACAGTCTATGGCAAATCCTGGTAGATTTGGATGTATGACAAACTTTATGCCGCCCATACCCTTGCGGACACGAACAGGGAAAGCATGAAACGGTCTTAAAGGAACACAAGACAGGACAGGGCGAGGCGAATTGCAGCAACTAAACTACATAAGAGAACATAAGATAGCGACATTTTCTACTCCACATTAAATGCATGAAAGCCTGATGAGAAAATATTTCAGAAACACCAACAGATTAACTACAACGACGAGACCATTTGTGTAAAACTGTACAGAAGAGATTGTACTCGGAGTTAAATGTGAGCATAATGAAAGGGTAACAGAGCCTCCGTGTCAGATTACACTCACAAAGCATTTGTTAAAAGTGGTCTCAAAAGGTCATGGTCTTGGCTGAGACGTCGGGACAAGGGATTGCCTTTACGACCGCCGTGCCGCTCTGCGAGGCAACGGTCTGTTAACACCGGCTTCGGCGACGTAAACCTCCCGTCCTAAGGTCGGCCATGCGTGTCCTGTCACAGGTAGATCTCCTCTGGCAAACGAGCTGACCCACTATCTCGGATATGTAACACTCATCCGCATGTACTCCTCGTGTCACGTCCGGGAGATATTGAACACTTAATAAAACACACGCTCTGGGGCTCAAATGTCACCGTCCTAAGCAGAGGCCTGTCAATACCTCCCTGACCTTTCTCTGTGTTTACCCTTGTAGGATATCAGGCTTGGTGGTACAGCAGAATGGAAGGCAAACAGAGGAGTCGTGCTGTGCAAGAAGGTACAGGGGAGGTTTCGCTCTGCAGGCATGTGAAGCACTGAAAGCTAGCGTGGCCTTGGGGGGAGAGATATTAAAACCCGAAATAGCAAGTCACTCTCAGCCTCCAGTAATCCAATCATTCAATCAGACTCTTGGAATTATCGCCGTACAGTCAGAACGAACCATTTCGGCAAATGTTTTACATCTCGTGCGACTTCCCCGAGTGACGTCAGTCCGTTGTAATCGAAGAACAACTTATGGCAAATAAAACTTATCTGGATTTTTAAATTTATTTATTTCTTTTTTTGTATTTTAAGCAGAGTTTAGCAGAAAATCCATTTCCAGAGAATCCAATTATCTGAAATGAAAATGAATGGCTGCTTCCACCTATTTCCATGCCGCAGAAATGAAATACAAAATGGAATAGGCTGAACCGAGTTAACGCTTATCTTTTTCTTTTTTTTTTTCGCTTTGAGAGATGAAGGAGGTCTCACTCTGCTTTTTTATTTATTTTTTTAATGTGTCTCTTTTTTTTTTTTTGTTGAGGTTGGCTTGGCAACAGGCTCCTGTCAGTCAGAAGAACTTTATTCAAGTAAATAAATTAATTAATTAAAAAAAAAATAAAAAAAGAAGCAGAAACTTGGCTATTTGGGTCAGGTCATAATAACAGCTCACAGCTAGACACACTCTGAGAGAAGAAATTAGCCAAAGCATGTGCATAAGTGTAAGCACATTTTCACTTTTTTTTTTTCTTCCCGCGATGGCTGTGGGCTGTGTATGTATATTAATTGTGTGGTCTTTCAATGCTGTAGTCGTTTAATAAAAGTCTCAGAATAAAGCTGCATTCAAGGTCAAATCACTCATTAACGGTTTGTTTGTCTTGGAATGGCACAGCGGCGGCGGCAGCAGTGCACGTCTCTTCACAGAGCTGTGGATATTAAGAAATGTTACTTAAGTGTTGACTTGATAGAGATAGAACAACATTAAAATGTCACGGGGAGGGGTTTTTACCTTGGAAATAGCAAAATAATCACTGTAACCCCGATATAACGGGGGTCACGTGAGGTTTTTCCTCTAATATATTGAATAATTTGAATTTTCAACAGATGCATCTTTAACCTGGGACGAAGGCAGGGCCGGCCCTGACCAATTTGGTGCCCTAGGCAAGATTGTAGTTAGCGCCCCCTAGCATCACAGTGAATTTCACTCCTAATTTTCATACAGTAACACAAACTGTATGCATGTATTCAAGCTTTTATTTAAGTATAAACAACACACTAAATGAAACTGAAGAAACAAGTCTTTGTGACACTCCCTGGCTAACTGACGTGTATTCAGGCAAATATTTAACCACAAGCGCCGATGCAGGTCCTCTACCGTGGTCTTCAGACATTAGCACTCCCGGTTCGCAACATCTTAGCTGCTAACGTTAGCAGCTAACGTCTTAGCTGCCAACGTTAGCAGCTAGGACGCTAACGTTTTCGCTAACGTCTTCGCTGCTAACGTTAGCAGCTAAAACACGAACGTAAAGTCTTTACTGCAAACGTTAGCAGCTAAGACGCTAACGTAGCGTCTTTGCCGCGAACGTCAGCAGCTAAGACGCTAACGTCTTCGCTAACGTCTTCGCTGCTAACGTTAGCAGCTAAGACGCTAACGTAACGTCTTTGCTGCTAAAAGTAGAGAAACTGCATTGCCGCTTGTTGATAAATACTTGCCTGAATACATGTCAGTTAGCCCGGCAAGCTTGTGGCGCCCCCCGTGGATGTCGGCGCCCTTAGCATTTGCCTATACTGCCTATGCCTAGGGCCGGCTCTGGACGAAGGGACTTGAAATTTGTTATGGAGTGTCATGTTTTAGTGAAAACCCATGATTCATGACATTCACAACACCTTAACACCCAGAATACTAATCTGGGTTCAAACTAAAGTAAATTCGTTAGCAATAGGTGGCTCTCTACTGCAGGAAGTCAAGGTGACTGAAAGTGGCACGAACATTTACAGGAACAGCCTCCTGATTGGCCCCTTCAGCCTGTCTGTTTACATTGTAGGATCCAACAGCTTTAAGTGCGACTTTAACCAAAGCAACAACAAATGTATCGTATTTAATACATTTACTGGATGTAATTCCAGTTCTGTGACGACATAAGAAATACAACAATGGAAGGTCGACATGTTTAGGTTGTTGTTGGTGATGCAGAGCAGGGGTTCTCAACTGGACGGGGTGTGCGGGCACTGAGCTTTTGGTCCGACCGACGGTCACACTGCTGTATCGGTGGTATCGGCGGTATTGGTGGTATTGGTGGTAGCAGTGACGGGGGGGAGGTGGGAGGAATATTCGGAGATCAAAACTGATATCCTGATTCCAGCACAGTGAACGAATAGTTGGCTATTACGCTATTCGGGTTCAGCCCTAGTATGAAAATTCACATTTTAAATACTCCGGGTCATATTTGCGCTTTGAACATCTTGCATCCCAACATCAACGTCAAACTATGGTTACCGTGCCTGTCAAAATAAAAGTTTTTTCAAAACAAAGAATAAGTCCAACCTGAGACGCACATTATGTATTATTTAATTTTGACCAGCTGTCCGCGACCCACCCAGAACAGGTCCTTGACCCACTTTTGGGTCGCGACCCACCAGTTGAGAGCCCCGGATGTAGAGAAGACTAACAAAGACACTAAAAGGTCAGAAAAAGCGACAATCGTTGATGATGTAACCAATCAGCTTCAAGGTTTTTCACAGNAACACCACGAGTTTCCTGAGCTAAGCCGTTTCTCAGGACCTCCTGTTGTCAACCATGCTCTTGTATTCCATTTAGCTGTGTGCACTAAGCTTCCAATAAATATGCCATCACTGAAACGACTTGCAACTGTCTTCATTATGGTCCACGGGGGTAATCTGAGTTGCTGAGCTCTTGATAAATCTTGATAGAATGGTTGTTTGCTTTTCTTGAGACTCAAAATAGCAGAAAACTCTTCAATGGTGGGCAAAGGTAGCATGACTACAACAGCCACACTAACAAGCAGAAATTAGGGCTGGACCCGAATAGTCGACGATTTGTTCGCCATGCTGGAACCAGGATATATAACTGGAGCCGAATATCCGGAGAACAGAAAATGCTACGCGGACCAGCCCTAGTGGAAATACACCTGACCTATCCTTTAAAGGTGAAGTAAGTACTTTTCTGTCGGTGGTCCTCGATGCCGCTCAGCTGCCTTTCCAGTCGGTCTACCGCACATCGATTCCAGTTCGATTGTCTTGGACTGCAACTGTCATCAACGATCTCATCAGAAATTCTTTATTGTCGTGTTCTGCTCTGTTAGAGATCTGGTACGAGCTGGACCTCCGCAAAAATCTGCCAGGTGGAGAACCATTTCATGTGCTGCAACATAATGCTCACCAGACTGCAGAGCGGAACAAGGACACCGTATAGTACAACCATGTCGACAAAGCCGAGTAGTCACTAGGACAAGAGACGCACTGTAGACGCGGCAGCTGTTCATACGACAATAGTGCCGCAGTGCCCCTCATATCAAACACAGAAACACATACAGTGGGTGGTTGTAGCACAGCATTTCTGGAGAATTTAGAACTTCCCACTGTGTTTGGCCTCTGTCGATAGAAAGCCCGTACAAATCAAAGCTCCTCTAAGGTCCTGCAGTGACAATTTTAGTTACAACTCTGGCACGAGGAGAGAATGTACAAGGACGTTCTCGACCATCCACACTTTTTCTAATTCATCATCTACAAACA
>NW_007578367.1:336362-348981 GCF_000690725.1 Stegastes partitus
GATGATGTAACCAATCAGCTTCAAGGTTTTTCACAGCAGTTTTTCCGAGGTGTCGATCAGAAGTATTATTATTTCTTCACCCCCAAAAATAGAACTGAAAGAGGATCCACAGAGGGTCTTCTTTCAGTTGGACTACACACATAGACTTAAACCCGCTTAATGTTGGAAAACACAATTACGTAATTATTATTTGTTATTCTGCTTCCTCCGTCCTATCTGTGTTCCTTTAATAAATGACAGTCATTTAGCACATTCATCAATGGGCATGAGCTAAAGTATGGGCTAAGCTCCCATGCATATTCCTCCCTCATTAAGAATCCTCATTCTAGTCTTCGTACCTAACCAATGATCTTCCTTTTACTATCCACATATCTCCTTCTGCCTGCACGTCTGTTGTATGTAGCCTTACATCTGTTATTAATAAACTGCCCTCGCTCTGCAGCCTCCGTACTGTAACCAGCGTTATTGAACCATGACCAAAAAAAAAAAATCTTTTTAAAAGCCTGCTGATAGCGGGAGTCACCTGAGGATATAAAAACCAGTGAAAAACGAGCTTTTCAACCCAAACATTTAAGCTAAACTCTTATAGTTAATCCATTTGATTCCATACTACTCCACCGCCACAACCCGGGCTCCCATTACAGATCCCTAGATTGGAGGCAGTAAGTGAGATAACAAAATTAAGTGTTTCCAAAGGTTCATCACGTTTTAAGAGAACAAAAACTATTGTCTTCGCCTGCTCCTCCGTCTTTGTCTTTCTTGGTGGCGTCATTAAGATAGTGGAGATTAAAACAGTGTGGGATTAATGGACACCCTCCACCACAGAACAAAGCTGGTCCAGGCTCACAGGATCCCAGGTAATGAAGAAGCAGCGTGAGTTATGACTTCACGCGGGGCCAGGCAGATAAATTTGGAGAGCAGGAGAGGTCACTGCTGACTTATCGCCCCTGTGGGGATGACTGAAATCCCCAGACTATGTGCTGCTTTGGTACAGTGACATCCCTTACCCAAGGGCATACAAATGGTGCTTCTAATTTTTGCGTTTAAAGGAATAGTTTGGCATTTTGTCAAACGTGATTATTACTCGCAGAGACTCGAAGGAGAAGTTGGATTATGGTTATACAGTAAAAAAAAACAGTATGCAGCTGCAGCCAGGACACTCGCTGTGTTTCCAAATTTGAGGTGAATTTGAAATTAAACAGACAGCTAATGTGAATCAGGCGTTGCTTCGATTATCTGCTTTGGGGCGAATGAATTAGGCAGCAAGAAAAGGGCCGTTTTAGGCTGCCTTACATATGGCTGTATGAACTATTTTCCAAAAAGCAGGCATAAAAATGTTATTTTTATTTTTTAAACTTAGACATTTCCATTGCCTTTGGTGAATAAAGATATTGAAATGCTTTTCCAACCATTACAAGTTGAAAAGATTAAAAAAAAATGTCCGAAGTTTAACATGAAAATCTTCCCACTGAAACATCTACAACTCAGTAATTAACACATGATATCTTGTTTGCTAAAACTGTTTCCAGTCTTTATGCTAAGCTAAGCTAAGAATCTGCCTGCTGGCTGTTGCGACATATTTTGTAGGCAATTTACCAACATAAAGTATGTCTGATTCTGATATTTAATTTACAGTAATGAAAAAAAAAATGCTTGCAAATATTATTTACAAATTTTCTGGGGACAAAAAAAAATGCTTGAAATATTCTTTTTAATATAAAATATAAAATATACAATCATCCTCAAATGTATTCATACCCTCCCATTACTGTCACTGAAATAAATTGACAAAAGTAATAATAAATAAAAATCTAATGAAAATCATGACATTGCTTTTGAATTGTGGCTCAACAGAAATATTTTAAAAATTATTAATGTATTATTATTTATCAGTTTCTAGTTATTTAAGTGACTCTTGTGAATTTTGCCTTTATTTTAATGGACGGGTGTGAATACATTTGCTGTTTCTAAAAATACAATTAGACTGTAGGACTTTATAATATCAATTTTAATATATATTCACTTTATTGCCTTTACTTGTCAGAGAGCAGTATTAACACAGGAGAAGGAATGGGGAGCAAAACAAGGTTTCTGGCAAGATTTCTACAGAGGACATGTGCACGGCGGACATGTGCACGGCGGCCATATGCGGCGCGTCCAAGACAGTTCTATTCTTGTTTTCACGCCCGTGCCCTCCAGCGCTCCGTGTTGGTCTCTGTGAACTTACATATGTGAGTGTGTCTGTGGTGACACTGTGATGGACTGATGACCTGTTCACACTGTCATCCTGCCTCCCCCCCAGTGCATGCTGGGAAAAGGGATGAAGCAGGAAGAGAAAATGTTTTATTTGGATCCGACTGTCAACACCTCCAGTCAGTCTGAGGCAGTTTCTTTTTTTTTTAGATCAGTAATTGAACAGTTGTATTGCTGCAGCGATAACATGAACTCAAGCTAAACCCAGCAAATGCTCTGCCAGCTATACTGAATCATTACGCCGCAATCCCATAAAATGTTAATACAGCTGATTCCTTGCAGGTGGAATGTTTCTGAATTGCAAAATACCAGGATTATTGCTTGTTCTTTTGTGACACCACAACCACCCCCTTTCTGATCGTTTGGATGTCTCGCAATTGAATAATAAATCCGGGGAGTGGGAGGTTCAAATTCGCTTATGAAGAAAGCCATTAATTATTAGGTTTTAGCTGTAACAAGATTTGAGTCCAATTTCTTTATGTCTGACAGTTGGAGTGGGTGCTAAATGTTGCATGTAACACCCCACAGGAATGTTTTGATGGTCGGTTTTTTCACTGGACTGGAAGACACGTCTCGCATTAACACTTTCACATGCGCCATCACTGTCACTTTATAAATAACTGACATTACGCTGCTAAACGCTCGGCCTGAAATAATACCGCTGAGTTTAATCAGCGAGTCTGAGGAAAATTGTTCGGCGTGGTTATACTGAAGTGACAAGAACTGATTAGCCCGCAATGTTAATTCAAAGTTATTACATATTCCCCTCAGGTAAGTCCACCAGGAAGTCACTTTAGCAGTAGAGGGCACTGCCACGTCACATAATATGACACAAATGAATTAATGAACTGCTTAATTAGAAGCCGTATATTGCTCATGTTTGTGGGGGTGTATTCACACTCTAGCACTCATGAGACACCAGACAGACTGTGTCTTGCTGTACCAAAAACCCGGAGGAGATGGAGTGTGACTGGCTGTGACACCGTAATGTGGCGCGTCATGCCAAAAGGTCGCGCCCTCTCTGTCCTTGCCGGCAGCAAACGTGTAGACCAAAAAAAAAAAAAAAAAGAAGAGCCTCTTCCTGTAGCATGTGGCAGGGCGCATTACACGGCCCATTGGTTCTGTCTGAGCGGCCTCACGGTACGCTGTCCTGCATTCTGCCCTTGTGTCAGCATGACAGGCCTTCTTATTGTTGATTTCCTGCAGTTTTATTTGTGGGGAAGTTGCACACGAGGTTTTTTGTCTGCTTAGTTTAAGGCGTATTTGTTCCCAATGCAGAGTAATGTGACAGTAAGTTATTTAAAAATGCTACACATTCACTTATTACGGCCTCCCTGCTCCCTGTAGTCCCCGATAAATAAAAGACAAGGTAAATGCCTACTAGGCTTCTAATTATTTTTACGAAAATCTCACCTCGCTGTCATGTGTCGCCAGTATTTCTCAGTGAATGTGTTGTCATGTGGCTGCTTTTAGCGGGTGGACGAGAACAGATCAGTCATCATATGGACAGATATGTAAACATGCTGTGAATAGTTAATCACTGTTTGTTTAGGGCGCTCTTTCTATCTTGTTGTTGTTCTAAATTATTCAACTTGACCATCCATCCATCCATTATCTATACACCGCTTAATTCTCACTAGGGTCACAGGGGGGCGGAAGTCTATCCCAGCCGACTTAGGGTGAAGACCAGTCTATCACAGGGCTACACTTAGAGACAGACAACCAAGCACACTCACATTCACACCTACAGACAATCTAGAATCACCAATTAGCCTCAACATGTTTTTGGACTGTGTGGGAGGAAGCCGGAGAACCCGGAGAGAACCCACGCTGCACGGAGACTCCACGCAGAAGGATCTCGTTCCCCCACCGGGACGTGAACTGGTGACCTTCTTGCTGTGATGCAACAGCGCTAACCAACTGCGGCACCTTGCAGCCCTCAACTTGACCATTAAAGTTTAATTTTTTAATACATGAAAGCGTACAATAGGGGGGCGTGTATTTAAGGGTCTTGTGTTTGTAATAATTTAATTCCATAACCTGCATGAACCGTTTTTGCAGAAATCCATATTGATGAGATTACAGCAACCTGAAAAATAATAACAGATGATTAAGCGGCGCGAGTCGGTTAAATTTAGTTTCAGCATTTTAAATTTTAATTTAGAAAAATTGGGTAATGCTGTGATGCAAATTTTGTTTATTGTAGGTTTTATCTAGCTGCCACTAAAATAGCCGGCAGGATTGACTGCACTTCTAAAAAGTTTGACTCTTGGTTGGTATGTTGCAAGTCAGAGCTCTAGACAACAACCAAGTAATGAGTCTGGTGGTCGAGCTATCACTAGCATTCTGCACGCATCATTTTTGCAGCCCCGTGAATTAAGATAAATAGGAGTTGGTTAGCAACCAACAACACTTGTGGATAGTTAACAATAGTGATAGTCTCTTATACTATATGTGAAAACTTTGTTTTGGCCACTTGGAGGCAGCTAAATAAGTCATTAAAACAATCACATGTTTTTAAGTTAGCCCTCCTATTATCTTTGGGGTCAATCTGACCCCATTCAATGTTTAACATCTCTAAACAAGTCATTGGCATAATTTTTCAGTTTTATTTAAAGAGCCTTTGCAGCCTCTTGCACTCAAATCACTGACCAGATGATGTCAGTTGAGTGTGTGAGTGTTAAGGCATTAAAGTAGGCATACATGGTGGTGTCATCAGCAAAGAAATTCACTTTACAACATTGAGCTGAATTGAGTTGAGTTGAGTTGTATGTAATAGTAATCTTTCAGCAACACCTTTAACCAACATCATGAGGGACTTGATGTGATATGAAACCAAAGCTTTGAACTCCATCAGAGAGCAGAAACTTATTTAGCAAACTGTTTAAATCTACAGTATCAAAAGCCGTGAAAAGATATCGGGAAAATTTCAATCACATGTTTTTAGGTTAACCCTCCTATTATCTTTGGGGTCAATTTGACCCCATTTAATGTTTTAACATCTCTAAATAAGTCATTGGCATAATTTTTCAGTTTTATTTAAATGGCTATTTACACATAAACTTGGGTAATAAATTTAATGATGATATTTTCTGGAGGTTTATATTGTTGGGGTCCAAGGATAAGAGATGTCAGTAAATTTGAAGGTAATAGAAGGATTAATATAATAAATATGCTTTCAAATGTGTTACCACATTGCCATTCATTTGGAATTGTGTATGAACTCGTTTAAATGTGATTATGAGTCCAGTGCTCACCCTCTTTTAGCTCTGTTTTTGGTCTCTACCAACTAGGGATGGGAATTGTCTATTTTCATGTGGTTAAGGTGTTATTTCAAAGCTGTAAACAAACTTCACACTGTTTCCCACACGTGACAACAGAGGCTGAGAAATCTGGTACACGAATTTAACTCCAGGAAAACACAGCAGACTATGTGATAAAAAAAAAAAGAGCATGAAAAATAGGATCCGATACCTCCCATCTCCTTCCCTCCTCCTTCTCTCCGCCTGTCTCTAATTACAAACATGAAAAGCTAATTTGCTGGATATGTGTTAAGACCAAGCTGACAAAAATCAAATGCATCATTTAAAAGTTCGTTTCAAGTTAGCTGTCACTGTACACATCCACAAGTAAATTTAATTATTCAAAGACACGAGGCAGCAAAAATAGATGTGGTGCATAAAGTTCACTGAGCGGCAGACAATTTGGGGCGGCACGCGGCTCGTGGGCTAATCAAGCAGCGGCAAGCTCGAATGTGGATGCTGTGGACAGAACGAAGCTTTGGTGAGCTGGAATATGGACGACAGAGATTTTAGGTCTTGGTCTGGTAATGACAATGTCAGGATGGAAACCGAGATGGGTCGCTCGAAATAAAGGAGTCACTTTTGATGAACGTCTTGTTTGTTCATTTGTGAATCCAACTATTGAAGGAAATATCTGCCTCTATCTGCTAAGTGTCTCACGCCATCGACAATGTAGTTATAATTGTGTTTGTCTACCATTGTGGTGCTGATTGGGCTGTGTTAAGGGGGATTTCGTAACTTTTTTTTACAAATGTGGAATGATTATAATTGGTATGCAAGTTCAAGTTAGAGGATAGAAACACATAGCGACGGCTCAAATTAGCAAAAGTAACAATAACTGATTTGCAGGAGGTGAGGGATCGATGGCCGAAAGGAAGAGTTGTGTTGCTGCAGTCAAAGCAGGCAGCAAGTCAAACAAACAACCAAACAAAAAAACCCACCAAAAACTAAAGGTAAATCTAAAAGTTAAGTATAAAACTCAGAAGACAATGAGGAGACATTACGACATCCACAATAAAGACCACGGGTAAGCAAACAGGCAGCCAATAATCGCAGATGAAGACGCAGCACTACGGTGAAACTAATGGAGCAGACGATCCAAAAAAGGCGGGAAAAACGGATAAAGCTAAAACGCAAAGACTCAGCTTCAAAACACAACTGGAATCACCTCAAAAGACAAAAAGCAGGAAAGTGAAGGGAAACCCAGACAGTTCAAACGAAAACAGTCACAATCATGAGGGAAGAACAAAAATAAAAACCAAAGGAGCACAACCATGGCGATAGGAGTGGTAATCCAGAACAGTACAGCTACAGGCTGGATAACGGACTTTTATCACCTTCATTTCTATTCATGATTTTATAATTTCCTGAGAATTTTCATTAGTTCTGCACATATAACAAACAAAAACAGATGTAGCTGCTTGTCTAGCCGTACACTTTAAAGCCATCGCTGAACTTTGAACTGCGTATTTTTAGAACATCTCATCACATAAAAACCACATCTGCTTCTAAATTATCACCGTGACGTCTGATGTGAATTCAAGCAGGTTTTAGCGCCTCAAAACATTAAAAATCTGCCTCTATAAATATTTAAAGAGAGAATAAACCACCATTCCCGAGCTTGAAATGTGTTATGGATAGGAAGCAGCTGTAGATGGATGTATAATATTGATGGAATGAATAATATTCGTAAAGCATTCCCTCAATCCGGCTCGGAGTGTAATGTAAGCTTCATGAGATGAGACTGAAATTGGATCTGACATTTCTCTTGCCCACGTATTAGCATTTCACCACTGGCCCAAACTCTGTTCTGAAAGGTCCGCTCTCGCTTCATTCTCTTCGACTGAGCCATCCGCAAGTGACGACTCGTTAAATAAATGAAATGCTGATTATACCTTCCCACACATACACTACATGGAAACGATTTGCATAGAGTGAGGATGCGAAAGACACTTTAAATTGCTTCCTACTGCATTACCCTGTCACATCCTACTATTGATTACTTTTCATGTGGGTAATCGTACTGTGTTTGAGGTAGTGGAATCCTGGCATCTTTTCTTGCTTTAGCTTTTTTTTTCTCATTTCACAAGCAGGTGCGGAGGATGTGAAGTTTTTTTTTCTTCTTCCCCCGAACAGAAAAGTTCAGTTATTTTGAAATAATTGCTGTCTCTTTCAAGCTCTGCTCAAATGAGATATGACAGATGTGTAGCTGATAATACCTGACATCAAATCCATACTATGTGTGAACACTTTTCCTGCAAAAGATGTGCTTTGTCAAACATAAGTTATAATACTGTCTGATGATCGTATGGTTACCAAGCTTCAGTGGTCAGCTCAGACATCGTTAGGTGTCCTATTGTGTTCCTTTTGCAACTGCGATTGCAACCAATTATGTATAACTCTTTACTCAGAGCATGGGAAGGATTGAGAATATCAGTGGCAGGCTTTAAGAGAAGCTTTACATTTGGAGAGAGGTCAGCAGGCTGCAATCTGAAGGAGACCGAAGCCCAACCGCAACCTCCACACTCACAGGCTTTGAGGCCTGTCCTGCTAAGTCAGTGAAGGCTTAAGGTTGTTCCAAATCGTCTCCCAGACATTTTCAGCCCTTTATGTACACTTTCTGTAGGTCTGCATTTTTGCAAATGTTGCTGGAGGGAATTGCTCACAGTTCACAGCTCTGTGGCATTGAACTCAGGGTTACCAGAGGAAGGCCAGACGCCTCGAGAAAAGAAAAAAAAAAAAAAAGTAAAGAAAAAAAAGCAAGCGCAACCAACCCTAACAGTGCAACAAAAAAACTAAATAAAAGAGAAGTTAACATGCAAGTATGAGGCAGCACAGTGGTGCAGTGGTTAGCACTACCACCTTACAGCTCCCGGGTGCAAAACCATTGGGTCGGCTGGGGCTTTTCCTTGCGTCTCAGTTGGCTGTAGGTGTGAATGGCAGTGTGAATGGTTGTCTGCCTCTGTGAGTTGGCCCTGTAATAGACTAGTGACCTGTCCAGGGTGTCCCCTTCCCCCATTTCTATTTCTGGGACAGCTTCCAGCCCCCCCGCCACCCTCTACAGTATGAAACTACTATAGCTAATGGATGGATGTAAATATAAACCCATCACTCACTGGTGGTTCAAAAAAAAAACAAACAACTGTGTGTAGTTTTTTTGTCCTATGATGGTATGACGATGGATTCCAAATATATTTTCCCCTAAGTGCCTTGGCCATAAAGATAGCAAATAAGATGGTATATCACAAGTCCCAAACCCACAACAGTACAAAACGTGGTTTGATGTTGACACAGTGAGGGGATATGTCACAAAGTGCTGCCCCATTCTGATGTAAAATATTTAGAGCCTTTGCAGCCTTTTGCACTCAAATCACTTACCAGATGATGTCAGCTGAGTGTGTGAGTGTTAAGGCGTTACAGTAGACATTTTAATTGGGCCCTGGTTTGAAAGGGCGTACATGGTGGTGTCATCAGCATAGAAATTCACTTCACAACACTGAGCTGAATTGAGTTGAGTTGAATTCCAACATCATGAGGGACTTGATGTCATTTGAAACCAAAACTTTGAACTCCATCAGAGAGCAGAAACTTATTCAGCAAACTGTTTGAATAAAAAAAATGTTTGAGTATCTAAAGCCGTGAAATGATATCGGAAAAATTTCAAGTTAACCCTCCTATTATCTTTGGGGTGAATCTGACCCCATTCAATGTTTAAAATCTCTAAATAAGTCATTGGCATAATTTTTCAGTTTTATTTAAAGAGCCTTTGTAGCCTCTTGCACTCAAATCACTGACCAGATGATGTCAGTTGAGTGTGTGAGTGTTAAGGCGTTACAGTAGGCATACATGGTGGTGTCATCAGCATAGAAATTCACTTTACAACATTGAGCTGAATTGAGTTGAGTTGTATGTAATAGTAATCCTTCAGCAACACCTTTATCCAACATCATGAGGGACTTGATGTCATTTGAAACCCAAACTTTGAACTCCATCAGAGAGCAGAAACTTATTTAGCAAACTGTTTAAATCTACAGTATCTAAAAGCCGTGAAAAGATGTCGGAAAAAACGTGCAGCACAGTGTTTGCTTTTTATCTAGTTAGTTAACAATGTTATCAACGACAGCGGCTCCATTGAGGAAGTGACCATTTGCAGCAAATGGTTGTGCAGCTAGATGAGACGGAAATGACTGATGTTTAAGGGGGCTCTCAAAGTGTCTGAGCAGCGATAAGGATTTTGCTGAGAGAGCTAATCTCCCTTAATAAACAAAACATCAAACACAACACGGCACAGTAGGAGGAGGCTGGTGTTAGTGCAGGCGGCTGCTGGGACAGCGAACAGCGTCGGTACGATCACAGTCAACAAAGCAACAGTGTCAAGGTAGGATGTTCAAGCTGTGCACCTGATTGAATCCACATTTGACACGACGCACAGCTTTAAATTAGAAAATCATTTTAAGGCAGACCGCAAACTGCTGGTGCCAACCAGTCAATACGTACGAGACTCCGGCGACAAACGTTATGCTTCAACTGCAGCAGTTATTGTGCCATAAACAGGGAAACAGCCCGACTGCTATGACTGGAAGACATTATTATCCCTGAGGAAGACTCATAGTTATGGGCTGACAGGGGATTCTGGGGTTTTGGACACATATGGCAGCTTTCATTTTGGTTATAGTCATTTAGGTGCCCACTTTATGCATATGGAGGGTTTTTTTGCTTGAAGTGTACAAGTGATAAAGTAATAACTGGAGGCTTAGGATCAAAGTTGTCCTCAACCAGGAGACTTGGTTAGGTTTGCATTTATAATGAATATCTCTGAGTACGTGACAGCAGGTATGGATAAGTAATCAGACCTTTCGCAAGATGCAATAAAAATGATGACTAACAGCTTCAGTCGTGTCACTGTTATTAATAAAGCAGCCATTTTCATCCTTAGTCACTAGTGGGAGAGGTGTGGAGGACTTGTAGAATTACACTAATCAGATGCCATTCCATTACCATTGCACTTTGGGAAGGCGGATAAATAATCAGACGTAGCACTTCTTATGAAAGCGATGACATGGTTTTTCTGCAGTCTGAAGTTCGGCCAGTCAGAGTTTGTGCCAGAAGCTCCCACGACGGACCAAAGTTTTTTTTTTTTCACACGCTCAGGAGAAACCCAGAGGTTGATCTAATTATTCTTTTAAATGTTTTGTAAGGTGCGTGACAATTATCAATGTGGGTAAAAATATTAGAGCGATGATGGAAATGGAGCACAGAATGTAGGTCTGGAATAGAACATGTTATTCTGGTGTTTGACACTCTTGAATAGGTGTTTTAATTCACTGTGTCCTACATGTGAAGTCTAACGGGTCAGAACAAGATTTTCAAAACTCAAGTAAATGGAATAATTAAAAAAAACAGAGCTAAATAATCAACGTGTAGTGAATTAGAATCTACACAGCCCCACAAACAAGCCCGTTGAGTGACTGCTAAATATAAAAGGCAGCTTTTATTTATTCATAGGCTGTATTTTGCTTTAAAAAAAACAAACAGAATAGAGCAATTTATTTATTTTTTTCAAGGGGAGCACTGTTCTATTTAAAACAACTACCATCCAATATTTTAAAATTTATTTGAAATTAGCCCTACCAGCTTCGAATGTGTTGCCTGAATTATGTTTAATATGTGTTGTTGTTTTTTTTAAACTAAATGATAGTTCTACTTTTACAAACTGCTGCTGGAACGTGATGCGTGTGAGGAAACCACACACAAAAGTGGTTCAGAATAGGGAAACACTTTGGTTTTAAAATCACTTTGTGACGCTCTCTGTGCTAATCGTTGCTATAAAAATGATCAAGGTACCAGACGGGGTTATTGTCCAGCGAGATCAGACGCTCTGACTGAAATCAGATGTATCGTCACTGAGCATTTAAGTGTTTTTGAAAGAATTTAAAACCACGTTTGGGAACCGGCAGTTTCCTTCTTCAGCTTTGTTAGCACAGCACTGCGGTCCTGCCTTTGCTTCCACCTCCAGCACAGAGCCGTACGTGTGTTGATTAGCGACTTCAGCTTTTACCTTCAACATCCTGCTGCTTCATTTACTGCCTCTGTTATGCACCTTATAATTGTACTGCCACAAGACACAACCTTGTCTGATAAAGATATAAAAATAACGAGTGCAGTTTCTCTATTAAACCATTGCTAGAACTGTAGTTACATTAGTCAATCTGATTAAAGAATATAACCAAACTGTTCACATGAACGCCGAATGACGTGATTCAAAATGATGTGCATTTGCACGACCCATATCAGAATATAACTTTATTGACATCTGCTGCTAGCTGATGCTCCCAGCTGTGAAGCATGTTACCCAATTGTCCTTCTTTCCAAACTTTACTAATGAAAATGATTCCATCTGTAGGAGAAAATGACCAAGATGGACCCCAGGAAGACTTTTTTTTTGTGCATTTCTGCTTTTCTTTGTAATAAAGCAACCGTCTCAGCAGGACATGTTTCTCCTGCTATCTTTAAATAGGAGCAAGAGGACTTTTACAGCTTATCAGAAATGGTAAACTTGATGCTCGTTCCTCTGCCAAACACCAGGAGCCGGCAGATAAAAGTCTGAGGCAAAGACTGGTGGGGGGAGAGTTATCTTAATTTCAATTCTCAGTGGGATATTCGGGTCCATGTAAACACAGCTAATGCCTCCGTTATGGGTGGGGATGCTGCCATTATTAAAGGAATCAGTGCCATTAGAAAAGAAATCTTTCATCATGAAGAAATGATGATTATTTATAATAGATAGATCAATAGATAGATAGATAGATGGATGGATGGATGGATAGACGGAGAGATGGAGAGACAGATAGATAGATAGATAGATAGATAGATAGATAGATAGATAGATGGATAGACGGATGGATGGACGGACGGACAGACGGATGGATGATGGAGCGATGGATGGATGGATGGATAGATAGATGGATAGACGGATGGATGGACGGACGGACAGACGGATGGATGATGGAGCGATGGATGGATGGATGGATAGATAGATGGATAGACGGATGGATGGACGGACG
>NW_007578367.1:349450-380039 GCF_000690725.1 Stegastes partitus
AGATAGATAGATAGATAGATAGATAGATAGATAGAGACCCAAAAGCTGAAAATATTTGAGTAGCTAATTTCGAGCGAGGACTTCCATGGCACATTGACTGCCTTTATAGCAGCCACCCTCTGTTTTAATACTGTCAGATCCTTGTGCCCTTCACGCCTGAGAAGAGAAAAAGTACATGTTAAGTCACAGTGATCATGTAGTTGAGTGCAACTTACTCCACTGAGAGTTCCCTCTCCCTCCATTTTAAATGATGTTAATGCAAATCAAGTAGGAGTGGAGGACTAAGTGCAAAAATGTGAGATGAATATCAATAGCCGGCGTTTAACATAAAAACCCTCTCATCTTTTTTAACCCGCCACGCTGATGGTCATCTTCATCTGGTGAACCAGACTTAATTCTCCAGCGTCCTATTCAGATGAATCCGTTTAACCTGCAGCGACAGTCAATATGAAAAGCTGTCTCGGAATTATTATTAGTTGCAGACTTTATTTTTGAAGATTACAGGAGCCTGAATGGAGTTTTAAAGAGCAGTTCTGTCGTGTGGTCCATGAAATTATAGTGGGTGAAGTAATAATTACCTGCCAGCTGATGTATTTATGCCGTATTTTACACAAAAAGAGACCCCGTATGTTTGTATAGTGTCGTTGTGTATTTGATTGTGTGTGTGTGTGTGGGCTCATTAACACCACTACAGTGTTTTCTGACTTTTGAGTACGTTTATGCATCTTTATATTCTGCTTGTCTAAAGTGAGACAAGGACCAATCCGTCCCACTATCCACACTTGATGAGACACTTGACATGTGTGTCCGCTAGCTTAGTGTAAGTGGGTCCTTTACTTCCAAGATACTAGACTACAGCGTTCATTTCACCCGCAGTTCGAGACCACTGGAGAGGAGTGCTTGGTTAAGCTTGTGACCCACGATGAACCGTTTTGCTGACATTGCATCCTGCAGCCGGTTCTGTTGCAGCAGAACTAAAGGCAACACAATGCTGTGATAAGTCCACCCACTCTCTCTTCAATGGGAGCTTGTAATAAATTGCTGTGAAATGGCGCGCGCCTCCTCCACGGCTAATTCCTCCTACTAATTCACAATACATTTACATGATGTCATGCATCGCCATGCAGTAATTGTGTGCGGAGGTTGTCCTGTGTTTATATGAACTGTATAATGTGCTCGTTAGGGGTCTGCGAGGTTAGGATTAATTGTGGTTTACCTTGTAAGTGTTGGCATTTTAACAGGATGCGGTTTGTTGTGTTGGTAATGATCGTGTGGCTTTGTTTTGAGCACGTTTCATTATCTATTAAAACAAAATATTGCCACTGTGGAATTTATGAATGTGCCTATATGTAGCACTGCTTCAGAAAGTGTTCAGACCTCTTTACTTGCAAATAGATTTAGATATCTTTCTCCGTAAAAGGTTTATTTTGTCTACTCTTGGAAGACTGAAGTGACAGTTGAAACATGTCAAGGTAAGAACAGCTCCTACCTAAAAAGTACTCATCGTCTGACAAATAGAAGCCTTATGCTGATGTCTTTCATTTACAAAATTATTCAAAACATGCATTGTGGTAGGGCTGTAAGGTGGCGCAGTTGGTTAGCCTCGCAGCAAGAAAGTCGCCAGTTCGTGTCCCGGTGAGGACACCTGGGATCATTCTGCGTGGAGTTTGCATGTTCTCCCCGTGCAGCGTGGGTTCTCTCCGGGTTCTCCGGCTTCCTCCCACACAGTCCAAAAACATGTTGAGGTTAATTGGTGATTCTAAATTGTCCGTAGGTGTGAATGTGAGTGTGCTTGGTTGTCTGTCTCTAAGTGTAGCCCTGTGATAGACTGGTTACCTGTCCAGGGTGTCCCCTGCCTTCACCCTGAGTCAGCTGGGATAGACTCCAGCCCCCCACGACCCTAGTGAGGATTAAGCGGTGTATAGATGATGGATGGATGGATGTATTGTGGCATTCAAAAATATGTATAAGAATATACAATATGGAAGCTTGCTTGGAGAGAGTTGAGACAAAGATTTTCTGGTCAGAATTCCAGGCACTGCTCATCACCTGCTCATACCTTCCCTATGGTGAAGCATGGTGGTGGCAGTATCATCCCATTGGGGTACTTCTCAGCAGCAGCTTCATGGAGGCAGGGCAGGCTGAATACAGCCAAGTCCTGGGGGAAAAAAAACTGCTTCAAAGTGCAGGAAGTGCAGTGACATGAAAGTGGGGTGATGGGTCACCGTTCAGTCCCACAAAGCATGCATCCAGCACAGAGTGGGACAAGTTTCTGACTCTCCTTCAGCGGTCCAACAAACTCAGACCCTTAAAGCCTGATGTTGGCACTTTGCATTCGAATCCCCTTCAAACTGTTTATTGTAATGAGGTGTCCCCACAGGCCAACTTAAATCACATGACTTGATCTTTCCAACATTATTTGTCTGTGTGACAAAAGATGGTGATAAAAATGATTACTTTCAGCGAATAGCTATGAACTTGTGATAACATTTCCTGTCCTTTAATACTTATATATATATATATATATATATATATTTAATAATGTAAGGGACACACATTTGCCCAGTTTGCCATCAAATACACAAACTACATTCATTTCTATTTGGCACTGGGTCATACTGTATTCTCCCATCGTGGTTATGATTTTCCTTTCATCAGACTCCACAACTATGTAAAAATATCTCTACTGTAGTTTGTTTTGGTGAGACACATGTGAAAACATATTTTAATAATAATACAAACTGTGTTATTTTTCTTCTTTGAATTAAAGACTAATATAAAAATGAAAATCTGCAAGTATTATGCCAAATAATGGAACATGTGGACAGTCTAGAGTGTTGTAAAGAAGAAAATAGATAAATAAAATAAATTCTAAAAATCCAGATTTTACATTACAGTCTAGTCCTTATAATGACCGAGATACGAGCTTAGAAGTAAGTAAGGTAGTGAAATTACCCTGAAAATAGCCTAGGGCTCACAGGGTTACAGCCTGTAGAACAACTGTGGGAAGACCTGAGTACAGCAGTTCACACACTCCCCATCCAATCTGCTGGAACCTGGAAGGACCTGTGAAGAATTGGAAGAAGCTGATAATTTGTCCAAATCCAGGTACGCTAAGCTTGTAGAGACACACCCAAGAGGGCTGAGAGCTGGAACTGCTGCCAAATGGCTTCTACGAATTACTGAATTAAAAGTCTGATTATAACTATGAATGAGAGATTTTTGAATAAATTTGCAAACATTTGTAAAAAATGCATTTGTGCTTATTCATAGTGTAAATTTTTCAAATTATTTATTTAAAGGTGTGCAACAAGTGAAGCAGCCTAAATACTGAGGGAAGTCCATCCATCCATCCATTATCTATACACCTTAATCCTCACTAGGGTCGTGGGGGGCTGGAGTCTATCCCAGCCGACTTAGGGTGAAGGCAGGAGACACCCTGGACGGGTAACCAGTCTATCACAGGGCTACACTTAGAGACAGACAACCAAGCACACTCACATTCACACCTACGGACAATTTAGAATTACCAGTTAACCTCAACATGTTTGTGGACTGTGTGGGAGGAAGCCGGAGAACCCGGAGAGAACCCACGCTGCACGGGGAGAACATGCAAACTCCACACAGAAAGATCCCGGTGCCCCCACTGGGAAGCGAACCGGCGACCTTCTTGCTGCGAGGCAACAGTGCTAACCAACTGCAGCCCACTGAGGGAAGTGACTCTTAAATAAATGAATAGACAGGACACAACCTTGGTCAGACGAGCAGGAAAGATTTGGTATAGGTGGTGGTGTTAGACGCCTGATACGTGTCAAAACACCTACTGAGGTGGTTCAGAATCAGATTTCAATCCATCTAGACTTCTCTGTAGATGCATTCGCACTTAATACATGATGTGAGTGTAACCAGGGTCATTGCACTGATTAGTAAACACTCTGAACAAAGGAAATGTGGGTTGTGGTTTGGTTTTAAAATAAATCATGCGTGAAATGGAGAAGACTTTCCAGAGAGCCTTTTTGTTGGAGCACAAGTCCAATCCATGAAATTGATGTCTGTGTTTACTTGGCTCTTGCAGTGTTGTGTGTTTAAAACTCAGTTAACAAGTCACTAATTGCACATGATAGTTTACAGCAGAGAGAATCTACTACGTTAAGATCTTATTTTTTTCATTTTCCTGCAGTGCAGTTCTGTTTTGAGAGCCAGCAGCTTATTTCAAGCCAATATAATTCCTAAATTAAATTCTCTAAGGAAATATGGTTGAATATTTACTTTTGTTATAGCTTCTCCTATTAACTGAATAAAAGACAGCTCATTTTTTCAGAATCAATATATATACAGATAGTCAAAAAGAGCTCGAATTGCACCAGCGACCTTTAGAAGTCTGTCCCAAATAAACAAGCTACCTGTCATGTCAGCGTGACTTTGAAATCCATAAATGCTGATAATGAAAGCAAAGACAATTAGAGAAGGGGTGCAGGCTTAAATTACATAAATAATCAAAAAGAAACCTCTCTCGAGTCCAATTAGCTGTCACATATTCCAATGTGGTCACAAAATCAATAGGTATAGACAAAAAAAAGTCTAACAGGACATCAGTGGCCGGGATAATTGAGGTCACTGAGCCACCGCACGGCGCTCTGTGACTTTGGGAGGAATGAAAATAAGCAACAATTAACTCTCTTATCAGCAAATAAGGAAGGAAAATTTGGATAAGGCGCACTTACATTCGCTGCCAGAGTGAGCCATTACTGGCCAAGGTCGGTGGAATTGACAGTGGTCAGTGAGATGGATAGAAAAACACAAATTACCATTGTGTGTGCCTGGAAAGCTGCACTCCCCTGTTACCCAAGACAAAAAAGAGATAGCACGGCACAGCAGAAAAATGACACGCAAGGGTTGGAAGTGTATTGTACTTTCCCCAGATAATATCCCATTCTGATACCAATTATGGCCTTTTTTTTTCTCGCTTTTTTTTAAGCAATTCCTGTTTTGTATTCACATTCCATATATTCCAATCTACACGTAGTTTTCATTGTTATTATTATTATTTTTTTCTTGTTGCTCTTAAAACTGCCTCTTCAGCCACACAGGCAATTATGCACACATGACGTCGTGACGTTGTACATGTGACTCATCGGGTTTTTTTTGTTTTTTTTTAATAGCATAGAGCGGAATTAAATGACTCCCAATCCAACTGAACCTTTAGTCTTTGAAATTTTTTTGGTTCAGTTTTTAATGTCAGATGCTGTTTCACATTAAAGAGTTGAGCTATGAAGTGTGCACCAGAAGGCATGCCGTATCACTGACGTTAGTGCTGACTGGCATTAGTCATTACCATGTATTTACAAAACCCTGCAACAGTTGCATTTGTGTAATTGTATTGGCATAAGTTTAGCAAAAAAATCCCCAGCATACATCGTTGCCACACTGACAAGTCAAAAACAACCTACGTTTACTTAAACAGCACAATGCAAAGTACCTTTTTAGGGGTTTTTTTGTGTCTTTGCTGCTCTTTGAAGTGCTGCATCCTCGACAAAGGACCTGCTGAAAGCATGTTTCCTGCCCTCTGGCTGATAAATGTGTGGGAACTGTAAAGCTAGAACCATAGACTCTAGTATATAAAAGATGGATGCAGCTTCTGGGTCTGAACAATGAAGCCGATGAGGAAGCGTCTCTAAACCGCATTATTTCAAACCACCAGCAGGGTGCGACTCCTCCGGTTGGACAAAGAGCTCTCATTATGTAGAAATCTAAAGGCAAATGGCCCCACTTCCCACCAGATGTGTTCCCTCGCAAACATTTTCATGGTTTTAATATGAAGTTTTCAGATTCTTAAAACACAGCACGGGGTTCATCTTGTAATTATGACCTCATTTAGAGGGAAATAGATGCTAAAGCGGGGTATGTTTTAGGATGGGATCACCTTGTCATTGTGAGTGTACGTAGTGTCTCAGTCAGATCCACCCTGTGCTCGATTCAGAAATCTAAACTGGTAAATTCCAAACTCAAGGCTTTAAAATAGTAATCCACAAACCAGCAGGTGATGGTTTGTCAGCTGTAAACGCATGTGCTGAAAATTAGTCAGTACTAAAGAAAATCTAAGATTAGAATTTAAAACTGTACATTTATCTTTATGTAGTCTTTTCAGAGAAGAGAAATGGTGCTTTTTTCTCAAATATGCAAACAAACTGTTTGAATAAATCCATCCATCATCTATACACCACTTAATCCTCATGAGGGTCACGGGGGGCTGGAGTCTATCCCAGCTGACTTAGGGTGAAGGCAGGTTCACCTGGACAGGTCACCAGTCTATCACAGGGCCACACTTAGAGACAGACAACCAAGTACACTCACATTCACACCTACGGACAATTTAGAATCACCAATTAACCTCAACATGTTTTTGGACTGTGTGGGAGGAAGCCGGAGAACCCGGAGAGAACCCACGCTGCACAGGGAGAACATGGAGACTCCACGCAGAAAGATCCCAGTGCCCCCACTGGGACACGAAACGGCAACCTTCTAGCTGCGAGGCAACAGTTTTGAATAAATCAAATAATAATTTCTTTAATATTATAAAAAATCATTGTATCTACACCTTTGCACCACTCATGCTATATACCCTTAAGATGGTATTGATACCTTGGGTCAAGAGGTGATAAATCACAGAGCGGACTGAAGCCGAGATTAATACAAGCCTTTCTTAACACATCTCACAAAGCATCAGTCATGCCGGCGTGACTTTCAGCTCATATTTATGGACTGCTAACAAGAGCACTTTTCTCCACACCGTTCAAATTGTTTTAATGGACTGCCGCTGACTAGGACGGAGTAAAGTTCCTCCGTCACATCTCTAATGAACAGAAAAAACAAGCTTGTGAGTCTGATGAGCGCTGATACATGACAGTGCATCTCCAGGATCAATGGGATAATTATACAGTAGCTGATCCTGAATGGCTACTTAGTAAAGAGGTAGTGGCAGAAGTGACATCACCCATTGAAAAGACACTTAAGCAACAGCAATTAAGCACATATAAAAGGACAAGCAGGATCCATGATGAGGTCCGTCCTTCTGTCTGTTTTGAGTGAGGACAGGCGTTCTTCTGAAAAACCAATCCTGAATTTCATTTTAAAGATGATCAGTGTCTTTGTGTACTGGTGGCAGCACTGCTTTGTGGTTGTAAGGAAAGACACAAAACTAAGAGAAAGCCAAAGAGAGGGGGAAAAAAAAGAGAAAAGAGAGAGAGAGAGAGAGAGCGAGATGTACCCTTCTGTGCCCCCTAAGTGCCTCCAGACAGAACTGTCCTGGCAAGCTGTAGGTCGGATACAGAGAGATACATTTTCAGCCTGAGAGCCTGAGGGCTCTTTCGGGACCAAAGTGTCACTAAAACAGAGAGGCTCAGTATTGCAACACTTTCAAAATGGCTCAGGGTGACAGGACATTGACATCACTCACGATAAAAACAAAACCTCTCTGACCTTTCGGTGTTTGGCTTTGTGTGTTTGTATGCATGTGTGGTTTGATACCGAGAGAGAGCACACGGAGGTACAGCGTTCGGTCGCTGCCGTTGCCCTTTCCCGTGACTTCTACCCATCATCTCTGGTAACCCTCACCATGACTGCAGAGGAGGGGAATGGATTAGAGCTGGGGAGTGTTTTTATCACATTAATGATAGAACAAATGGTTATGTGTCGCATGCAAGTAAAAGGGGTCACCTGACAAACCAACAGCGAATTATAACACGGCTCTGCACTTGTATTCTGCAGCTACTGTTGGTCTGATTGTTTCAGTGACCCAGTCTGCATACTCTGTAATCAGTTTCAAACCATTATAATTTTAGCGTATGGATCACGCCATGGCTCAGACAGTAGCGGATTGTTCTGTAATCCAAAGGTTGGCAATTCAGCCCCCGATGCATCGTGGGTTGCTTCCAATGGTAAATGCTCGGCACTTATGTAGCGCCTTTCTGCCTTAGTGGTGCTCAAAGCACTATTTGTATATCACCTAGTTTTGGCTTAGAATGATGCTAATAATGTAAGTAGGTACTGACATATAAAACCTTCTGTTCTGTCAGTGCTCTCTCTGTGTTTTATAAGTTAAAATGTCCATTTCGGCATGAAAAAATAGTAATTTTATACTAAGTAGGTGCATCTTGTTACTCTAGTCCAGAGGTCGGCAACCCGCGGCTCCAGAGTCGCATGCAGCTCTTTCGTACCTCTGCTGTGGCTCCTTGTGACTTTGGAAAATAAATAATGAGCATTTAATTTCAATGTATTTTATTTTAGTTTGTTAGTTTTTAAAATGTAGTTCTAAATTCGAAGATTATGATGATCTTATAACATTAAAATAAAACGTAATTTTTGTTTGTCGCTCAAAATATGCATCACAGCCGTCGATGTGCGACACCCACCGGCACGCACCGTGGTGCCAACTTGGTAACTTTCTGACGATTTTCCAAAACCTCTTGGCTACTATTTTTGGTCAAAAGCGACTAGAGACAAATCTAGTGACTCTTTCTGGTGTTTTGGAGACTCTGATGTGAAAACACCTAGGTGTCGTTCTGCAGTTATTGTCCTCAGCGAGCAGTCGTGAGCTCCTCGTGTCCCAAAGCGCTCACAGGCGGTCAGCAGTCTGGTCAGCAGTCCCAGCTGCAGTCAGCAGGACAACCACATTTTTACTTTGCTGCAGGTGGATAATTTAAGTTTGGCTTTCTATTTCCTAAATATGAGGAGGACTCAAAAAGACACTGAGTATTTTATTTGAAAGTAACCCTCAACGCAGTGTCTTTTTTTTTTTCAAAATGTTTTTGTTTCATGCAGTAATAAAGTTTTGTTTTCTCTCTAGCAGTTCATTGATTTCATAAATGCAACACAATGTTTTTTTTTTTTACACATTGTTTAAAGGCAAAAAACGACATATGCAGTGTTATCTTCACTTTAGATATCAAAAGGGTTTTGTGGCTCCCGGTGTTTTCTTTTCTGTGGGAAACGGGTCCAAATGGCTCTTTGAGTGTTTAAGGTTGCCGACCCCTGGACTAGCCAGTTGTGTAGCCCTACAGTGATCTACCATATTGGATGGACAATACCATAAAAAATAAAGCTCTCATTATTCAACAGAATTTAGTTAATCAGTTGGTAGCTGCACCATCCAATCAGCACACAGGAGAGGAGGTTTAAGCTACTACACCTGCCTCCAAAGTCTCAAAAGTCAACTTGCAAATGAGCGTTGACCACTTGCTGGTTCGGCGGAGCGCTCGTCCCCGTCCTGTAGTCACAGGACCACATATGTGCAGGTGAAGCAGAAATGCAGAAAAGCAGAGAATGCGTTTCTTTTGCCAGACACTGTGAAGAATAGTAATACACAAAACCCTCATTAGTGTAGTTGCTCAGGTTCTTGTCAGGCTCAAAATCATGTTAGTGGGAAGCCCTGGAGCCAGAGTCCATAACGCAGCAGGGTCCAGTCCACTCTGTTGCATGTTTCTCTTTGGCTATTGCTCCAATTGAAAGGCAATGAAAATAGAAAAAGAAATACATTTTTAAAAAAACTAGCTAAAAACAAAATCATATTCTCTGATTTTCATATTGTCCTGTTAGGCTCCACGGCAGTCACATCTTTTTGGCTCTTAGACATGTTTTTCCTCTGGTTCAATTCTGCTGTGAAGGCACTGGAACACACCGTGAACTTGTTTTCAGTCTCTGTGAATTTATTTCTTCCTCCTCCTCCTCCTCTGAGTCTTACACCGTGTGACCGTAACACTTCCATGTGTGAGGCAGTTTCACTTGTGTCTTAACTGCCTATTTGATGTGAGGAATAACACTGCTGGAGCCTCCACTCAGCATTCATCTGGACAGATTTTACAAACACACACACACACACACACACACACACACATGCTTGCTTGCTTGCTCCAGCGGTGAGGTATATGTCCACCGTCTGCTCTTCATTAGCCAGCTTGCAGGTCAGTAACAGATGTGTGAGTATTCTACCTTCGGGGGACGGCTGAAGATTGGGGGGAAAGGATGCCATTTTACCCACTGCTCTTGCAGCAACAGCCAGGAGCAGCAGATAAGACTGTTGTTTTACATGTAAATCATGACCATCTGCCGCGCCGAGGAAAGTTTATCCTGCAGTGGAAGCCATTATATTTAGCCAGTACTATGAAGGACTTTTGCAGAGAAAGTTTGAAGGCGGTATGTGTGTGTGTGTGTGTGTGCTGGCGCTGGAGAGCCATCCTTATTTTTAGAAATCAGCATTTGGCAGGTATGGCTTAGCATCACAGCAACTGGTGAACATATGCATGGCTCGCTGGGTTTCATTTGCGTGGGTGGCTCACAAGTGGAATTATATGACATCTCAATTTTTTTGTTTGTTTGTTTGTTTTTTTAAATAAACATGCTTACTCTGAAGGCTTTGCTAATATACAGCTGGTGTGAACAGAGCTGTTTAATGGTGGGTATAGTAATTCAAAGTTATTTATAGCCAATTCATTGTCACTTGCATGCATTTCTAAATGCATTTTATGCTCCAGGGCCCAGCACCATTTAGCTAGTTCTGTCAAGTGGGATGAAAAGGTGTTGCAGAATGATAATGCGCCGACATATTTCAGTACACAAATAAATGTGTACAAACAAATGGCCTGGATTCATGCATGCGCACCCACAGGCATGCGCACACATACATGCAAATGGAGACCTTTTGAAGTTGAGCTAAAACACTTAGATGGGGGTGTTTTCAGAACATGGTGTTACACATTGAATCCCAAATCTGGTCGCTTGGTTTTGTGTTTACTGTTCACACTCCCTCCAGCAGCCAATTCTTTATCTCCAATGCAAAATGCTGCCAAATAGCTTCAGGCATAAATCCTCCAGAAGAATGAATAGCCCACTGTTGGCATGGAATGATTGTCCAACCATGTGTCTCTTTAAAGGGGCTAAATGAGGCTAGATGATGTGCTTAGTGGGAGTAAATAAAATAAATGTCTGGACAGTCTTTGATATACTGTATGACTCTCTTTTCAAGATTTAAATGCACTAAAAGGATCAACCTGGTTCATTCCAACCTGGCGTGTTTCCCCCTAAATGTGGCTATTGTGGCTCAATGCCTCCCGCTAACTCTGCACTTGACACCTCTATTCTAAAGATTCACAGCAATGAGGACTCACACAAAGCAGCATGTTAGGGCAAGTGAGCCTCCTACATCTTTCCAAATGAACACGATTTTTATGTTACATTAGTGTGGACGCAGATACTAAAAGACAACAGGACTGCTGCAGAGGGACCTGTTGTTACCAGACTCGGAAAACAGATGTGCCCACGGGTAACATCGATTACAGCCGTATATCTACAACAGTTGAATTTGCTGCACTTACTGTATCAGTGTTATCGTCCTGAAGAATTAGTTTCACCTCCCTAAAATTCACTGAACAAAATGTAGAGGTGGGCTGGACCAAGTGCTCAGGTCTCTATATGGGTAGAAAAAAATCACAACATGAAAAATATTAGACCAGGTAATACACAATGTGCCGTGCCAGCAATAAACAACGGCAGCTGGCTCCTGCACTAAAGTGTTTTCTGTCAGAAACACTACATTCCTTTAGGATATCAGTATCTGGAACTCCCAACTAGTCAGTCAGAACTGATGAAGCCTCTTGGATGAGAGGTGGAACGTCTTCAAGAAACTCAAGCAAGTCCAGTTGGTACGATTAAACTATGAGAATAACCATGACCTGGATGACTGAGAGTCTTCACAGACACACTACATTGAAAGTACCTGACTAAACTTCATGAAACTTGGCAGAAAAGTGGCCAAAGGAAGAACCCTTTAAATTCTAGTGCAGATCTGGATCGCGTTCTTTATCATTAGAAGAAAGGTCTTTGGCCTTGGTGGAGGATGGTGCGCTCCGAGTGCGCTTCTACTTATATTCCTACACCTACCACATTGTTGAGTTAAAAGTAAAATGAGTCTTTATTTATTTACTTTTTCTTGTGTTAATATAATTTCGTATCAAAGCAAGTCTTGTAGTGTGACAGGTGAAGGCAGCGCTGAGCTGAAAGGTCAGGTGACTGATAATCAAATAAATTGGTGGAGGTTGTGTGTGATCTGGTGGATCAGTTGGAACAAAGGATTCCATGCTGCAGGGTGACATCAGTGTGGAGGAGCTACAGAAACGCTATTGGTATGACTGTTTAGCAATTTAAGATTCAATTTTGATTTAACTCCTGGTTTTAATCTGATAATAGTGATGCTATGTGGTTGAAGAAATGTTATTGCATTTAAGTTGGAGTTTATTTTCTTTGAAATGTTTAAACCAATAACTGGTGTTATGTTTGTGTGTTTAAAGGTTATCAACCTGCTGCTACTGCTGCTGCTACTACCACTACAACTGCTTTTGTGCTACCATGTATGTTGCGTCATACTAATGCAAAATTAAAGCAAAGCAAAGAAGAGCTGAGTTGACCCAATCGTCATTTGTAACTACCTCCAAGCCTTTTTCAAGTTTAGGCAGAGCTGATGTCAGAACCCAAATAACGTGACAGTTGATAACCACAGTTGCTGAGAAAAAAACAGTTATCGTTATGTTAGTTAATCAACATCATTTGAACGCTTGCAAACCGTTGTCTGCTTCACCGCGCTCTAAATGGAGAGCTGCCCTCAGCTTGTAAACAGTGTGCAAGGTGCTCATGATGTAGGTCCCTGGTTGCTCCACAAAGCTCCCGTCTGTGTTTAATTTCAGTTAGACTCAAAGACAAGCGCTTGAAATTAATACAACTTCCAATTGTTTCGCTCCAGTCCTGTGTCCATAGAGCCACAGTTATAATCATAATAACCATTCAATCAGAGGCTACAGCAGGGGTGTCCAATCCTGGTCCTCGAGGGCCACAATCCTGCATGTTTTAGATGTTTCCTTCTTCCAACACACCTGATTCAAATGATCAGGATAAGCTTCTGCAGAGCTTGATGATGAGCTGATCATTTGAATCAGGTGTGTTGGAAGAGGGAAACATCTAAAACTTGCAGGATTGCGGCCCTCGAGGACCGGAGTTCGACACCCCTGATCTAAAACATGCTGGATAGGGGCTCTCGAGGACCAGGATTGGACACCCCTGGGCTACAGAGTCGCTCTTTGCGGCTGACATGCACATCTTTCAAATCTATACAATGTTTTGTACACCTCTGAGCATCAAGCAGCCTCACTGTTTGCTACACCTCCTGTCGGTCGGCAGGTTTGTTCCAAGAAATTATCTTCAAAATCACACTCTTGGCATAGTCATCATGGTGTAAATGTGCTACCAAGGTAGAGTTCTTTCTTTGGGTCATTCAGGATGAAAGTCAGGCTGAAGCACATAGAGACGGAGGATGGACTCTGTGATCTATGTGGGTTCCTGAGACTTAGAGGGAAGATCTGGGAGAGTAGGATTGTTTGGATCCAAGAGCCGAACCGGATGATTGGTCGGTTCACTGTCTGTCCTGCCCCTCCTCCGTTGTAATTGAACATCTGTCAAGACAACTGCAACCAGAAAAACACCCCAAGCGCACACCTCTCAGCGCAGAATGCAAGCTGAATAGTGCCTCGTGACAATGTGCTGTATTTTTAGCATGATGTATAAATGTAGAATTCCCGCTGCCAATAATTGAAACAAATATGCTGGTCCCTGTAAAAAAAACGCTTTAGTGGATAGGAACCCTACGGGAGGAACATGTATGCACAAAGCAGATAACAGAATCTATATTGTGTGTGTCGGCCAGCGAGCTTCAACTTGTACACCTTACATCAAAAAGCATACGTATACTCACACATATGCCTGAGCCTGATTTATTATTCCAATTGCTGGGAAACACACCCTCAAGCTGAAGTGCAACCTCATTAAAAGAACATGATGCAATTTGGATCAAATGTTGATAAGAAGCCACATTAGCCCGTCCATAAGGGACCCATCCGTAGTGATGCCGTGTGCATTGTGCCAGGCGTGCTATGTACTCCCAGCTGTGTAACCACATCAATTGAGGGGCAATTCAGCCTTTCCTGCAGGACGATTTAATCCTCATTTTTCAGGGAGAGTAGAGTGCTTCCTCCTGCAAAATCTAATAAGCTGTGTACTGCTCCAAGAACTACCCCACTGCAGCAGCAAGCTTAGATATAAGTCCAAATAACGATCAAAGGCCAAACTTGCTTCCAGGCAAAAGAGAGGAGAGAGGCACTGGAGCTTACCCTCTGGCTGTCTGCATCCACGTGTTTATTGCACCAGTACGATCATACGTCTTTCCCACTATTAGGTATGTGTTTAATTACTTAGGAACAGACTCAACATCAGGACCTGGGTGTTGAGAAAACGGGCTCATTTTCACATGTTAAAAAGTTAAATGTTGCTGCTCTGCGCCGTCTCCCTTCATCCACTCACTGCAGTTTTTCTCACTGGGCTGGAGCTCCGATTATGTCACACATCTCCAGGCACACCCCCTCTCCCCTCCATCTACGCCTTCTCACCCCCTACCTCCTTCTCTCCTCTCTCATTATCGCTCTCTTGTGTCTTGGCCTGGACTTGTTCTCACTGTTTTAGTATCGATTGGAGGCTCCCTCTTGGGTGCGGGCCTGCCTGTGTCTGATCTAACGGAACTGAGATTTGTTCACATTTTTCTTTGCATCCCTGACGGGATTTTCTTGAAAACGTCTCAGCACCTGATGTTGAATTTCCTTTATGAAACCCCAGAGCCATCTGCTAACTTTCAATTAGACACAAAATGCATGCCATTTCCTTCCATTGATTAAGCTCTGTGTCTTGTGTGTGCCGGTGGATGTTGGTGGTGCAAAGTGTGAAAGTGTGTCTAGATTCCTTTAAATGTAAGAGAAATGGAGCATTTCACACCCTGCATGTACAGTTTGCGTTGACATATTTTAACCTGTGCTAATGATCCCTATACGCAAATCACACTGACCAACAGGATTTATTGTTGTATACTCGTATCAGTGTAATTTCCGTTGTTCGTCTTTCTCAGCCAAGCCCAGCGTTGTCCTTATTGTCTAGACTTCTGTATGTTTGGCCTGGTTCTCAGACAACTGATCTTTTTGTGATGATAAAAGGATCCAAGACATATTGTAAACAAATCATTTCAATGCAGTAGCTCTATTCTGGTAATCTGGGTTTTTCATGCAGAGCAGCCGTGGACGCTGTGCAACACATGTCAAGTGAGAAGAGGATGGGGGTAGACTTTCTGAACCTGCAGCCATCGCAGTAAAGACTATATCAAACAAAAATAGTTTGGAAGAAATAAAACTGATCACTTGCCTAAGATTGTGTAGCCTCCAAGAACAGCTATGACCCATCAGGACATGGACACAGGACCTCCTGTGGTGTCTGGCACCAACACGTTGGATCCTGAGGGCTGCAGCATGGGGCCTGTATGGATGAGACTTGTTCCGATACATCTGGCCAACGCTCAATCACAGCGCAATCTTTGGAGTTTAGAGGCCAGTTCAACACCTTGGACTCTTTGACGTGTTCTTTTGATCATTCCTGAGCATGTGATTGGGCTCATTGTCCTGCAGGAGGAGGCCTCGGGTCAGCTTCAATGTCTTAGTGGGAGAAACCTGTCAAAGGAACACTGACATGAATGCCAGGGCTCAGAGCGAAACATCGCATTGTAAGGAAACTGTTGTTCACTTCACGTGTCAGTGGTTTTAATGTTGTGGCTGATAAGGGTGTTTAAGTCTTAATAAGCAGACAAAAACAAGATAAGGAGAGCTAATGATCAAAGAGAGGGAGTGCCTCCTTTATTACAGCTGTAGGTCTGACAGGGGGAGTGAGTGTTTGTACAGTAGCTGGTGTGTGCTGTGTTCTTGTATCGTGACAGTACGGAGCAGATACTAAAATCTCAGGACCGTGCTTTTATTTCTATGAATTCAGTTTTAGTTTTAGGTGTTGCATGGCTTTGAAATCATTCAATTCTTTCTTTATCTTTTCAGATAAAGTGTCTTAACTGGCTTAAATAATGACATTAAGATTTCACATTTATATATGTTTATGTGCATATGTAACTGGCTATATCTGGTGCACACAATTTCCCTTCTGTGTTTTTGGGTTCTTCCAGGTGGAGAGCTGTGCAGCGACTGCAGAGCTCACACAGCTGCTCAGCATCGGCTGTGGACGGCAGGTGGAATCAATGGTAACTGCAGTGTTTATCTCAAGGTGAAGTATAAATAACCACTGTCAGCTTGTGCCTGTACGGTTTGAAAATACTTGCAAATTCATAAGGGGTTATTTAAAAGAATTATAGCATCAATACTTGTTGCATGTTAAGCCTTTCAGATGCAAACATGTGTCCCACAATAGAAAAGATCTGTGAAGTAAAAGGAAATATGTAGGAGCAGGAGCATGGATTAGATAGCTGGATATGTTTTTTTTTTAAATCAACAAGAAGTGACACTCAACTTTGTCATTGTACTGGAAAAAAAACCCAGAGAATATGCGCTCTGAAGGATCTGTATACGAGACATCAAGGTGACAGCGTTCACCATGGATGATGCAATGATGCATTTTAAGCCAAACCTGCACCAGAGGAATACACATCAGAGGAAGGAATCAGCCACAGACTGTGATGTCTGCATGCCCCGAATCTAATGTCCCAACAAATGCCGAAGAGAGGTTTTGCAGCTTCATAGCACAACACAATCTGCCGAGACAATCTGCAACCCAGCGTTGTTATCGAGCTAATCAGCTATTAGCTTTCACATAGAAACCTTTTGCATGCTCAATTTTATTATTAAATGCAAACATGAAGAGTATTTTATTTTATTTTTTTCTTGTCTGGCTTTGTCTCTTACATCCTAATCAATAAAGGATTTTAATTTATGTTGCACATGAATTTGTGGGATAATTACGACAACGCCATGAGCTTGTGAAACAGTGACTTTGCATGACACTCCTGGTTGTGACAGTTGATAATTTAGCAGAGGTATGGTTACAGGAAACATTCAAGTGCTCTGATTTGATGGATAACAAACAAGTTTTAAAAAAGACATAAAATCCAGCCAAATATCCAAAGTGAAAGAAGTCATCTGACAGCCGTGTTAATGGATTTGGAGGAAAATTACAAGGCTATGTTAACAAGCAAAGCCCCATTAAGAAAGAAAAAAAGAAAAGAAAGTCAATTTACTTATTTGTACAGATACCCTGATTCATACACAGATTAATGCACAGCATCTCTTCAATCACAGCACTCTTGAAAAGAAAAAATTAAAGGCCGGACCGAAAATGCTTCACAGCAGCTCCGGATGCACGTCATTAAAAATGTAAAGCTGTTGTGAGATGACTGTATTTGCTCACAACAAGACAGGACACTGACACATGTTTTGCATTAAGAGAAGAAACAACCGTGAGGCTCTTTTGAGAAAATGTGCTCTGAGTGAATGCCTGTAGTGCTTTTTAAGAAACAGGAGGTACAAGTTTGTTTTTTTGGAGAGTAATGGAGAGAAAGAAGAATAAAGTTACTGTCTGACAAATCAATACCTTCCTTTGTGATGCGTTCTAGTCCTTTTGGAAATAAGATGAAGGTCCAATTTTTATGTCATCTTTCTGTACCATCAATGTTGCTATACTAAGAATGTTTTAAAAAAGTGGGATGAAGCTGCCTATTTTGATGGCTGCATGATAATATGCCACTCTCCGAGGTGTCTGAGCTGTCATGTCACACGGCTTCACCGCCGCGCTTGACAGGACTGTGAAGTTTCAAAACTGCAAGAGATATTTACTGTGTATTCTTATGAGTAAAGGAACTTCTGCGTGGAGCTAAACTGTCAATTCTTTGTTCACCTGTTGTGTTTTTTCAGACGTGGCTCAGATACACCGTGAAACGACGCCGGACTTTGAGCTTTGAGTGCTTCCTGGCACCCGCACGTCAACGTTCACCGTGTGAAATGGATTCTGTCTCCGTCTATTGTCTTCATTCACGCTACTTTTTTTTTGAACACGTCTCTTCAGAAACATAAATGGGACTACTAGGCAAAAGAAAACAATAAACAATGTGTTAAATATAGAAGAAGACACAACAAATACCGCCTTAAAAAGAGTGAAATAATGATAGTGTCCATATGTTGCAGCTATATGTGGATATTTGTAATTAGACAATCATGTTTCCATTATTTTATTTTTAAATTTTACATTGGCTAGCATGTGTAAAATGTAAAATGATAACGATGAACCCATTTGTTCTCCTCTTTATCTCAATAGAAACTTTAGTAGCTTCCAGCTCACTGTTTTGGTTTTGTCGTGAACGATGCCACTGTTTTTGATTCAGTCCCACTGTTCTCAACAGTGTTAATTACACAAAGTGCACACAGCTGTTAAGTCTTCTTATAGTAATGTCAGCATGGTGTTTACAGACTGTTTTGCCGACCATAGACAGTCAAGAACATAAATGCAGCCTTAAATTTAATTCAATATCCAGTCTATTATGCAAAATACAAAGAAACGAACAACAACTTTAAATTGTAAATGGTCTACACTTACATAAAGCCTTTCTACCTGGGATTGAAAGTTGTTTACAATGTTTCCCACCCATTCACACACCAATGGTGACAGAGGTGCCATGCAAGGTGCTCGCCTGCCATCGGGAGCAACTTTGGGTTTAGTGTCTTGCCTAGAGGGGGTGGGGATCCAACATGTCTGTGAAGATTCTCAGTCATCCATCCATCCATCCATTATCTATACACCGCTTAATCCTCACTAGGGTCATGGGGGGCTGGAGTCTATCCCAGCCGACTTAGGGTGAAGGCAGAGGACACCCTGGACAGGTCACCAGTCTATCACAGGGCTACACTTAGAGACAGACAACCAAACACACTCACATTCACACCTACGGACAATTTAGAATCACCAATCAACCTCAACATGTTTTTGGGGAGGAAGCCGGAGAACCCAGAGAGAACCCACGCTGCACGGGGAGAACATGCAAACTCCATGCAGAAAGATCCCGGTGCCCCCACCGGGATGCGAACCAGCAACCTTCTTGCTGTGAGGCAACAGTGCTAACCAACTGTGCCACCTTGCAGCCACCTCAGTCATCCAGGTCATGGTTATTCTCATAGTTTAATCGTAGCAACAGGACTTGCTTGAGTTTCTTGAAGATGTTTCACCTCTCATCCAAGAGGCTTCATCAGTTCTGAGTGCTTAGGTGGGAGTTCCACATACTTATATCCTTAAGGAGCCATAAACAAACCTTGCGATCGGTGGACAACCCGCTCTACCACTTGAGAAGAGACTTGAAGTACTATAAAGAATGTACCAGACCAACAAGCGGGGATATAACACCAACCTTAAAGCCATGTAGCTCAGTGGAAGTCTAGCAAAAAGTTGGTTTTAGTAGGATAGAAACATTGGGGGTATTAAGGAAGGGGTGAATAGTGTGTTTAGTGATTCTGATGCCTCTGTTCCTCAGTGTAGTGGAAGAGTATCTGTTTATATGCAAACATGTAAAAAAATCATATCAGCAAGTGTGTTCCTGGTTTCCTCCTTGACGAACCCCCTACTTGCTCGGTTAGACAGCCAACAAAATGAAGAGTCCAGGTGGTTCAAAACTTCCTCCATTTCCTACCCACTGAGGCCACTGTACTCCTGGAAACACTCTAAGCTCCAGAAAAGGTTTTATACCATCACCTCGATCTGTGCCTCGCCACAGTTTTATCGTGGACAATTTTATGTCGTTGTTTTTGCAATGTGACTTGTGAGACCTTATAGACACAGGTGCTAAACACTCCAATCAGTTCACATTGACACAGAGAGTCCAAACATACACAAGGTCTTTTCCAGGGCTGCCAAAACAGCAGGTGGCGATACAATCCCTAAACCTAAAACTTTGTTGGCCAATCAGAAGCCAGAAGAAAATCTATTACTGGTTTCAGTACCAACGATGGTGCATCGAGGGAAGAAGGAGATTATATGGTTATAAATTATGCTAACATCTGTTAACCTTAAATATAGTGAACAAGCGACTGCACATTTATGCGAAAACATGTACGTCCTGTTAGTGTACTTAGCACGAGGGCTATTTTGTCCACCACTGCATGAAACTGTGTTATCAGTGGAAATACTCTGACATCACAGCTCAGACACGTATTATTTTCTGTCTACAAGTCAACCTTATAGAGTTTCTGAATATCTCCATCCTGCAAAGTGTTTTCTAAAAGTTCAGCTTTTAGTGGCGCGAAGATGTGTTTACATGTAGACAGAAGGCCTAAAAGCAATGACAAAGCTGCAATTTAAATAATATCCATTCATGTGTGGACAGGGCTTTAGAGGGAAGACTAAAAAAAAATGATTCAAAACACGTAACAAGTTCAGATGTTTTCTTGGACAGCTATGGAAATACAGTCAACCCTATTCAGGACTTTTGGGGTCTAATGGACCCCAGGCCGTTCGGTTTTGGTGACTGGTATTGTTTTTGTATTATTATTTTTGAAGATTTTTTATTTTTTTTAAATATAAAATGAGGGACATTTGTCATGCGTTTGGAACCAAAAATAAGTCAACTTATCAGAAAATTTATTTAATATAGTATAAAAGTCTATAATGAGTACCACCAAATATTTTGCTCATATTCTTTCTTGGGATCCAATGGACCCCGAAAACACCTTCTATGGCAACATGAAAGTCCTGAATAGGGTAAATAATATACCATGTCTTTCTAATCACCAATAGCGGAGTTGAGTTAAGGTCAGCATGATGGAAGTCACCCTCCAACAGCAAAGCCAATGACCGAAAAACCATTTGGTGTTTGTACATCCAACCTATCCAGAAAACAGCGGCCCAACAACTTTCTTCAGTTTCCTCAATTTATGTGGTCAAAACCATAGACTGTATAAAAGATGGACGTAGCTACCGTGACGTCACCCGCTGGTTTCTGCAACTGAGAAAATGAAGCCAGGGTTTTGCTACTTCCTGGTTGACATCTTGGATTTTTGGAGTATTTTGTGATCTGTGATCACTTCTTTTCCAATTCATGTCTATGGGAGCCAGGACTTTTTGGAGTCAGGACTAGCGGACGTAGTGATATTGCAGGTTTTTGACACTTCCAGGTTGGCTTCGTTTTTCAGGGCCGGTTGCTACGTCCATCTTTTATACAGTCTATGGTCAAAACTTGCCTCTGGAAGTTATTTCCCGTCATTGCATTCGGTGACAGAAAACTTCACTATGAACAATCTTGTAAAATGAATCTATAGACCTGATACACTGGGGCTGAAAGTACAGACGAGCGCTTGACATTGCCTTCCAGCAACCAAAGTTTATGGTTTGATTTGAAATGTGGGTAGACACTAACTTTGCAACAAGGGTCTGCAGCAATCCAATTGTCTGCAGTATTTCAGTCAATGCAAAAGCACAGAGGCTGCAAATAAGTTTGAATTTTCGCTATCTCCGATTTAGTGCTCTATTTGCCACAAATAATAAATTTTCGGACCGAGTGATGGGTAACAGTTATTTGACATTTAATTATACAGCAGCCGAGTGTTGCGGGGAAGTAGGACATATTGTCAATCAAAGTGAAAAGGGGCTTGAAGTCTGGGAGAGGGAGAGAGAGAGAGGATAAATTGGGGCAAGCTTGGCCACAAAGACGAGACGTCAGTCAGTGGCCTCATTTGTGGTCCACAGCTCACACCTGCCACCCCTATGTGACACGTGTCTCTCTCTCACACTCACACAAAGCCATTGTATACACACACACATGCTGGCGTACACATCAGTTGGAAATCAACTTACACACACTGGAAGACAAATGTGCTGGAGTCCAAGTCCTCGGATGCACACAAACACACAGATGCAGACGCTTCTTTCTGAACTCCAGCTGGAGGGCCACGCTGCACTTTGTTGAACTCCCCTGACACCAGCAGTCAGCCGCTGGGTATCTCCTATCATACACCCCCCCTCGAGCTCATCCTCCACCCACTCCTCTCCATCTCCCTTTCTTCTCTGTTTTCTGCCTGTCAGTGAAACAGATGTGCGCTCACAACTACACAGGCACCGACGCCCTCGTCTTTTGAAGTTGCCGAAGATATCCGAACGCACGGAGGATTCTGAGACAATGAGGCATTGGCGCGTTCAGATGTTATCAGTTATTTGCCAACCAGTCGGTGCCAAGGCAGATAATAGCCTCTTTTAACAGCTCTACCTAGTCTAAGACTTTATTAACACACCAGTAGCAATTGCACAAAAACCATTAGTGTGCATACAGGCACTGCAGAGCAACTAAAAAGAAAACATCCACATTTTCTTCAATGCGAGCTATCAGACTCTTCTTCCCCACCAAAATAACTTGTTTTGCCAAGCAGGCTGTGGCATTCAATTCTCTTTCCTGCATCGCTTAAGGCAGGAAGAACCCTTGGAATACATGATTTATTATTCTGTTTTGCACTGATTCACTGCATCCATTGACATTCATGCATAATGGACGCGAATGTGAAATCAGTACTCTGGAGAGACGAGAAGAAGTCTACCATTGTTGGGCTTTTTTTTTTTTTGTTGTTTTGGTTTTTGGGAGGGGCTGAGGCAAGCCTTTAAAGGAAACCGTGCACAGACCTGGGGCTGGGCCTGCGGGGGTTCTGGTCGTCCTGGGGTTTCTAGGCAGTTTCCGTGACACACAACAGCTGGATCCGTCACTCTGGATGGATTGCAGCACTGTATGTACTGTAACTGTACATTTACAGAGACCATGGGGTTTTTCAATCTTTTGAAAACATTTATAAAGTGTGGATCGTCTGCGTTAATTGTGACTGTGAATACGCTCTGTGTTAAGTCCCAGAGGTGAGAACATCATGTTGCCATATCCACGTAATTCGACTTAATTGCTTACTGATTCTCCTTTGGTGAACGGTGTAAAGCATCGTAGCTTCTCCCTGACATTAGTCGCTGGGGATTCTATCTATGCCAGGAGTCGGTATGGCGATGTGGACAGCGTAACCATATGCACATCTGCTCTGAGGCATTTTCCTTGTTTTGATTTCTGTGAGTGATTGATTGATTTGCATGCATCCCGCAGCTGCAGTTGTTTAAGTGTTGCCAAAAATACAAATGTGGGGACGGTATGTTTGAGCAAATGGCTGCATATTTACAAGTTATCAAACTCTTCCTGGAGACAGGTTTCTGTTTCAGATACAAAGGGGCCAGCTAAGCTGTCATCGAGCTTTATTTCTCCTCAGGGGATTTATAGCAACAAAAAAAAAAAGTCAGGCCAAGAATGAGGCTTTACTATATGTTGAAATTCAGTCTGCCTCATGGTTTGGGTTAAGTTAAAGCCTTTTTGTCTGCATCTGGAAAATATATGTACTCTTTTCTTCTTCCAGTAAGTAAAAAGAAATTTAGGGTCAATGCACGTCAGAGTATGTTGCAACTAAATGTGCAGGACATAGAGTTTACATGCTCACATAAGAAGATTCTGTGATAGTATTAGCCATAGCCAGAGTTGTTTTTAAATGCCTACATTGTCAATACTAATATATACTTGCCATTTGTCTGCATGTATGTGGTGAAATGGTAAATGATCTGCTCAAAACACTTTATATTGTGTTTCTCATTCATCCATTCACACACACATTCATACACCAGTGGCGACAGAGCTGCCATGTAAGGTGCTGCCTCCCATTGGAGGCAACTTTGGGTTCAGTGTCTTGCCCAAGGACACTTCGACTGTGTAGGGGGGGAATCAGGCTAATGTAAAGAAACACAAACAGCCGAAGCAGATGAGCCACCGAGCAGACTTTTCTGTTCTGACAGTGCTGAAATTAATCATTAATGTTTGTGCTCCACTTAATTGAAGAATGTGGAACTGACAGTCCTCGGCATTCTCGGAAAATGTATAATGACGGCAGCCGTACGGGTTGTACCAGTCGTATTGTTCTTGCTCAACTATCTTGCACATTAAGAAGAAAAAAAAATGTTTTAGTCTTAGTGCATATTTAATGAAACAAATGCCCAGCCCTGTGTCATACTAATTATATGTTGAAAGAAGTGGTAGCAGCAGTCATTTTATCCTGACCTTGAAGTGATTCCTTCACAGCAGAACCGACAGCAACATTGTTAGAAATGGGGGAGAGCATCCACAGTATGTGCTAGGTGCAAATATAACATTTTTAAGTTCAGCTGAACTGTAAGTCTTTTCAGTACAGTATTCTCTCTCAGGATTTCCAGGCCTTGAGCTGCTTTGTGGAGCCACAGAGGAAGGATGCATCCTCACAGCTGCCAAGTCGAGGAAACACATTTGATTTGTCTGATTCAGGCTGCTGAAGTCTCTTTGTGAGCCTCAGCTGACACTGAGGTCGCTCCGTGAAGGGGTCGCTTCACAGCTATTATAGAGAACAGGACTGATCACAAATACAAATAACACCCTCGACACACCATGTGGACGCCGGTTTAAGATGAAACACAGCAATCCAGGTTCACTTAAAGAAAGTTATAGCAGCCATATTTGTGTAAACACTTACACAGCTAAACAACAACCGTTTATCAGATGTGTAAATTGCATTTTTTTTTCTTCTTAAGTGCATTTAGCAAATCCTGCGTCTTATCTGCAGCTACCAAGTGTGAAGGTGAAATTCAGAGAGATCCAGTGGGATGAAAAACACCAATTTAGATCCCTCTCCTCTGTCAATAATTAGTAGGGCAACCTCCCACATTTAGCTGTAAATACCTTACTGGTATTCTTGCAGACTGTCAAAGCAGCTGGAAGAAATTAAGGTGTAAATTATAGCAGATGTCATGAAACATGTGGCTGACAATTAACGATCTATGTGCGAAAGGGAGAAAGCACCAAATAGGATCAGCAGTTAACACAACGTTTTTTTTTTTTTGCTTTTCGTGAAACTTCTTCACATAAAGATTGGTGTAAGTTTGATAGGATTACGTGGTCGGTTATAAGACATACACATTTGTTGCATTATTGCAGAGATGTAAAATCAAGCCAGAATAATGAGTGCGCATGAGACTCTGATGGCTACACGCATGTGGAAAGTGCAATTTGTGTTTCAGTCGCTAATGGACGAAGAAGTTCCTTATTATGCTAAATTTAATGGGTGTAAATTGTTGGTTGATGCACTTGTGGATAATGATCCACTCCAGCTGAAAATGAACCCCTGGTGTAAGACGGACAATGGGGTCAATCAGACACTCACAATAAACACTTAGAGGCAGATGCAGGACCACGTGGATGTGCAGTAAGGAGCTCACACTGGTAGTGTATGAAAAACAATAGCAGGCAGAGTGTACGTATGTATTACAGGACAATTTAAATTACGTGAAAGTGTACTTAAAATGTGTGCATGCAGTTGTTATAGCAACTATGCAAAGAAAGCACACATCAAAAACACACATTTTACAATCCAGATGTTTGATATTTTAAGCACAATTTAAGAAAGTGCATTTAATCCTGTTTGTATTCCAGTAAACTGCTTTCTTTTCTTTTGGAAAGTATTCACATGCATGCATTGCTGTGATAATGTGCTGAAGGCCAATTTGTAGCACAACATAAGNTTCCATCCTGGACCGGGCACGAGCGGGCAAACACAAACACCAATTATCTCGTTATCTCGAGAAAACGAAGTTGGTTTTCTCGAGATAAATTATCTTGTTTTCACGAGAAAACGATACTTGTTATCCCGAGATAACGAGAAAATTAACTCGTTATCTCGAGAAAACGGGAAAGAAAGAACAGCAGCGGAAAACGACCGCTCTCGGCTTCGGTAACATACAGCTCAACAGGTAAGTTTGAGATATATTATCTCAGCTAAGCTTCAATGTGACTTCGAGAAAATCATCAAGAAAAAAAAAAAGGCGAAACGATAGCGGTTCTTATGATGATTCAAATCCAAAGTTGAACCTAACTTTCTCCAGAGCAGGTTAGCTGTGCAGGATCGGCTACCACAGAAATGTCTAGATTTCAGCCCAACATATACGGAAGCCGAGAGCGGTGGTTGTCCGCTACTGTTCTTTCTTCGCCGTTTTCTCGAGATAACGAGTTAATTTTCTCGTTATCTCGGGAGAACAAGAATCGTTTTCTCGAGATAACGAGATAATTGGTATTTGTGTTTGCCCGCTTGTGCCCGGTCCAGGATGGAATCCCAGGTGGGTGGGACCTCCCACACACCTGGGATTCCATCCTCAGTCACCAGCGGGGGGCCGGAGGACAGACGAGACCGGGCACGAGCGCTTCATTGTAAGTTGTCGTGCCCGGTCAGCTGTTCTCATGGCACGTCATGTCGGAGTTCCCGGTCAGCTGTCTATATAAGATACGTCACACCAGGAAGTCCGATAACTTCTGATGGCTGAAGTGACAGCTGAAACTGTCAACGGGATAATTATCTCGCTATCTCGAGAAAACGAAGTTGGTTTTCTCGAGATAAATTATCTCGTTTTCACGAGAAAACGATTCTTGTTATCCCGAGATAACGAGTTAATTTTCTCGTTTTCTCGGGATAACGGCAAAGAAAGAACTGTAGCGGAAAACAACCGCTCTCGGCTTCCGTAACATACAGCTCAACAGGTAAGTTTGAGATGTATTATCTCAGCTAAGCTTCAATGTGACTTCGAGAAAATCATCAAGAAAAAAAATGGTGAAAGGATAGTGCTTCTTATGATGATTCAAATCCAAAATTGAACCTAACTTCCTCCAGAGCAGGCTAGCTGTGCTGGATCAGTTACCACAGAGATGTCAGCCCAACATACCTCAGTTACCCATGAATCTAATTCCCCTCGCCTTTGGAAGCAGCCTCAAGTGGCCATTCGAGAAACTGCAGTTTCTGGTACTTTCACATTGGCTTCATTTCTCAGGGCCGGTTGCTACGTCCATCTTTTATACAGACGTGTGCAATCACATGCTGTCTACCAGCTTCTGTGATTCCAGTAGATNATGGATAAAGGCTTACCAAGTCATTGTTGGCAAAGCTGCCAGTGACTAGTTAGCAGCTAGTGAACCTCCAAGACATGGAAAGCCACAGAGTTATTTAGAGTGCTTGTTCAGACATCACCAGCTGTTTGCTATCTTTGCAGGCGGTGCTCTCTCAGCCACCTTCACTTCTTCCTCATTGAGGCGTCTCAGCCAGTGGAAGGCAGCTGAGCTGACAGGCAGAGACCAGGTGATTGACTCAGCCAGTCAAGGATATTCCACCTCCTCACCCGGACAAGCTTCCCGGTCACTTTGGCCATTTGCTTTGGATTGTTGTCCTGTTAAATGATGAAACGCCGTCCAATGAGTTCTGATGCATTTGGCACTCAGAACGCTCCCGAACACTTCTGCTTTCATCTCGTTGCTTCCATCGGCGGTGAAGTCGTCAATAAATGCCAGCTTGCCAGTTCCACTGACAGCCACGCAGGCTGAAGCCAGAGCAGGGCCAGCTGTTTCTGTTTTGTCCACACTCTCCTCCGTCCAACATTTTGATGGAGGTGAAGTTTTGTTTCATCAGTCCATAAAACTTTATTCCACAGCTCTAGCAGGCGTATGTCTCCCAAGCGCACAGCCCTACTGGTTTGTCTTTGTGGTTGTTATGAACTGCAATCTGACCTTTGTGTTTTTTAGATTTATCAGGGGTTTGCACGTTATGCTGAATCCTCTGAGGTCTGAAGTCTGCTTTTGATCACTGACATGAAAACTTGCACGCCTACATACTGCAGAGTGTTGTTGACTTGCTGCACAGTCGTAAAGCTTCTTTTTTTCCCCCCTATGCAAATGGTTTACCGCTCATGTGCTTCAACAACTTTTTTTAAACTGAATTTGGCAAATCAACTATCTTAAATACATCCCCAATGGAGTTTTGCTTTTGTGAGCATCAATATTATCACTCTGCATGGTCACCTGTTTGCTCCTCATACAGATGGACAACTCCACCTCAATCTAATTGGAAACTCGCAACTCTTAAACAACATTGAGCCAAACGCTGCCCCCGACCTATATATGAAATGCATTATAGATCCCAAGCAAGCAATCCCAAATCATAGGCGGCACAGAACTATCCATTCAAGCAGTTTTCCTTTAACAGACAGCAATTATGTCAGCGTTCAATACTGTCAGCGTCCAGTGTTCTTTTTTTTTTTTTTTTTTTTGCTGTATGGCCATCAGGCATGGGGAGAAAACAGAAGTCAATTGCAGTTGTGCTGAATATCAGAAAGTGGAGAACCTGGGAGGTTGTTGTGTGGGCTATCTTTCACTCCGGGTTTCCACAGTGCCGCCCACGCACACATGCTGCGAGCGGTTTGTTTGAGCTGGAGGTGAGGGACCTCCTGATCGATATGCACCAGTGTCGAGCTGGGAACATGATATAGTCTGTGTGGAGATACATACACATGCAAACATTGTGTATGATCATACAGAGATACATGCACCGACACACACACACATATTTAGTACATCATGCTGCTTACCAGTACAATTTTAGTTATTTTAATTTCAAAAGCAACTTTGTCGTTCTCAAACTAACACTTGATGTCACCTCGTCAATCAGTTGTGATCAACTCAGCAGCCAAACACAAAGAATCTGCAGGACTACACGTTGTTTTCCACCTCTTCTGATATGTCAGAAGACTGACAGCTGGCAAATAAAACTAAACTAAAAATGCAGGTGACCAGCGTCAGTCCCTGGACGGTTTTAACCATAGACTGTATAAAAGATGGACGTAGCTACCGTGACGTCACCCGTTGGTTTCTGCACTGAGAAAATGAAGCCAGGGTTTTGCTACTTCCTGGTTGACATCTTGGATTTTTGGAGCCAGTGACGCAAAAATCGTCGGAGGGGGGAGGAGCCATAGGAGCAGCGATTGGTCAGACGGATTGAGAGGCGGGCCCTCTCTGCCCGCCCACATTTACCGCCTTCTGCTCGCTTCGTCTGTATGGTTGCTGCCGACTGTCAATCAAGCCAGCCACTCCCCTTGCCCCGCAAAATGTTGACGATTTTTTAAAAATTCAGTGTTGATTTATTTTCAGATTGGCCACCTGATCTCTGGATTTGATTATGAAAACTAATAAGAAAAAAATCCTGAGCTGTAGTAATGCGGTATTTCATGATCTGTGATCACTTCTTTTCCAATTCCAGTCTATGGGAGCCAGGGCTTTTTGGAGCCAGCAGCTAGCGGACGTAGTGATATTGCAGGTTTTTGACACTTCCGGGTTGGCTTCATTTTTCAGGGCCGGTTGCTACGTCCATCTTTTATACAGTCTATGGTTTTAACAGACGTCTGCAATCACATGCTGTCTACCAGCTACTGTGATTCCAGTAGATTGAGTGATGCTTTATTGTGAAAAGCATCCTCTAATCAAGCTTCCAGTTTGCGTTTTTGCCCTTATGGATAGCACTGATTAAGTGCAGAATTGATTGCCATGAAGGAAAAAAAACTCGAAAATTGAGGCATTGGTTGAAACTGATCATGATTACACTTTAACAAACTCATTGTCACATCGCTCTCCCTTTCTCTCTCTCTTCTTGAGGGTTTGATGCATAATCATGATGGAGATAATTTGACGGTTTGTAGCAACTTTGAAGTAGCTGTTTATCTCCCTCGCCGTCTCTCTCTCTTTATTCAGCAAAATGAAAAAAAGAAAAGAAAAGATAATAATTCTGCAAAATGTAGCCGGTTGTTGGTACTCATTTGTGAGATTTAGCGTATAAAATGCAGACACAGACACGTAACTGAGCCGTGGTCAGTCCAGAGCATCGAACCCTGACAAAAGCTGCCAAAATCTTAAGCGGAACCTCAAACTAATGAATGCGACTGTGCACCTATCCCCGCTTGATGAGTGGATGTTCTTTTCTATGGATGCAAAGTTAATGTCAATGCTGAAGGTCCAGTTCTGAGTAGGGAGACACCAGAGGGTAGCTGCTTAAAGCATCTACCCTCTGGGGGTTTATGGTGACTGAAAGTGAATGGCCAAAATGTAGAAAGCTATGGATCTTCATGTCTTAGACCCTGCCAGCACCTGACCAAACGCACTGTTTACACTCTCACACAGAATTGAAATTATGTGTGGTGTTGGAATGTTTTTTTCTGGCAGTATTTTTTTTATTTTTTGCAAATATAAAACTGTATCTCACTTGGTATGCACCGTTCTCCATGGCTGACAATTCACCCTGAACCGAGGTCACCGGGTTATGTTACCAGAACTTTCACTGCCACGGGGGGGAGCGACCAAAACAACAACAACGGTGGGATGCAATGGAGCAGCAAATGTCACTCTGCTGTTCTCAATAAGCAGAATAATAACAGCAACAGTGATAGGTGTAGCTACATTTTCATGACTTTCCATCTAGCTGGTGACTTGTCGCTCTTTCGCCGTGTTAAGTCTGCAACACGACACAGCAGCTTGACGGGGAAGAAAAACCTGATTTGTAAATGGAACATTCTGAATACTGAAAATGTAGGAACAAATATACAAATTCGTGACAGAAATAGGGTGTATCAGTGTGTGCCTGCTAGATTTTCTGTATGAATTTAGGACCTGGAAGCTTAAATTTATTGATCACTGAATGGTCCTGTAGCAATGTGGCACATGCAGTCTGCGCTACTACAAATGTACAGCTATGTTCAGCAGCAGTTGTGAACATACTACGGAAGCAGAGAGCAGTCA
>NW_007578367.1:381030-384079 GCF_000690725.1 Stegastes partitus
TTTTTTTTTTAGCCCTGGAGGTTGCTGCTTGGTAAGGAGCCAGAGATGCCCTGAAGCCAGAGACACTATGGAGCAGCACTAGGTCTAGTGAAGGTAGATACACAACGAGTTCAGAGATGGAGCATTTATAGTAAAATCAAGAAATAAACCAAAAGGAAACACGTGTCTATTACATGAGGCAGGTGTGTCGGACTCCCGCACACTGGCTAACCTGCAATCATATCAAAGCAACGTTTCTGTCCTGATGTGCTGTTTTTTTCTTTTTAAACAAGAAGTAGCCCGTTGCAGGATTCTACTCATCTGAACAAATTGTGCAACTACTTATAACTTCCCTTTACAAACTCTGCTGCTTTAAACCCATTGTCAGCGGTCCTTTCACATGCAAATCCATAATGTAACGGTGATGCTCCTGTAAGTACACACAAAGAGTCAGAGTTTTGCTCCTTCTGCTCACATTCAACCCAAATTTATCGTAATTTTAAATTCTGCATGGACCAGAATGTACCTAATAACTCACGTTTGTGTTCCCTGCTCACTGAAGAACTCCCTCCATCACACCAGTCATTCTGCACCACACCTGTAAGACAGTAATCCATAACAGCAGCCCTGAAGTAGCCATCAGTCGAGTCGTGTCACCCCCCTGACAGCATGCAGCCCCGGTGCGAGGCTTTGTTCCAGCATATTTTATTCCTCCCGCAGAATAAGACTGAGACTGAATGTAACTTTTGGCTGTCAGAAAGTAAGTGATCGCTTTAAAGTTTTGTCACTACAGAGAGCAGAAGTAAGGGTATATGGGGCCCCTGGACAGGTTAGATCACTGCGCTAAACAGAAACTCTTTTTAACTCTCTGTCTCTGTCACTCTCTCTCTTGCTCGCTCGCTCGGCTGTCATGAGGGGTGACGAAAAGCCGAGACATTCAGACATCTGTGAGCAGAGAGGCAGAGTTCAGAATCCCGAAACAAACCGAGACGCAAACAAAAGGGTGTCAAAAAGTTGAAGCAGAAGTTTCGGAATGTATTTTGTGTGTCGGTTTGCTAATTGTGTGAGAGTTCTGGTGANACAGGGCTACACTTAGAGACAGACAACCAAGCACACTCACATTCACACCTACGGACAATTTAGAATCACCAACTAACTTCAACATGTCTTTTCAACTGTGTGGGAGGAAGCCGGAGAACCTGCAGAGAACCCACGCTGCACGAGGAGAACATGCAAACCGGTGCCCCCACTGGGACGTGAACCGGCAACCTTCTTGCTGCGAGGCAACAGTGCTAACCAACTGCACCACCTGCAGCCTGATCTAACAACAGTCAAGCCAAAATTATTAATTTAAGCGAAAACCCCAAGTTGCTCCCAGTGGTAGGTGAGCACCTTGTATGTAACACTGGTTTGTAAGTGTGTATGTATGAAAAAGTCACACTTAGCTCAGGTTATAAAGATGCTATATAAGTGTGGACCATTTACATTTTAGTAATCATTTCAGAAAAAAAACATCTCTATCCATAGTAACAGCCTGAAAATGCATGACCATTCATAAGTACTTGGCATGTCTACTGTAAATGATGCTCCAGCACAGATAAACTGCATTCTTAATTCTGTTTTCTGATAAGGTACCAGAACGACAGCATTTCCACTGTCAAACAGCCACAAAGTCTGAGTGAGGAGAAGGAAAGCGGAGCGGTTTTAACCAAGAGAAGGGAGTTTGTGTCCTGTGTGGAACTATTATTTTTAAACTGTGAGTTCCTCTCTGGTTTAACGCCTAATCATTTAACTTATCATCAACACACTGAAAGACACCCTCTAATTAAAGTTGTACCTCATTAACACGTCTGGATGGTGTTTTTGCACATCATGAGCAGGAAAGGATGTCAACACCACGACTGAGCATTTCCACCTTTAAACATATAGACGACAGTCTCAAAAACACACATTCAGACCTTCATGTGTAACAAACCAAAGGGACCGATCCTGTAAAACTGCAGGATGGGACGTTCTTCATCATTCTTCGTCTTCACAATGCTTTAAACGTGTATGACTGAATTAATGTTTATATCACAGAGCACTGCGTTGGAGCAGAGTTGTGGGTGAGCTGGTGCGCTCGAGCTGAATCAAGTGGAGACGGGTTGATGGAGAGAACGGCTTTATAGATCTACATCCTGAAGGAGGCAACACAGAGCTACATCTGAGCTTTTTCAAGGTGGGAAGGGATTATTTTCATGGCAAAAAAAAAACTTCCTCTCAAAATCTTCTAAATATGTCATGTTGATACACTGAGATGAGTTTTTAGGGGTTTACTCGACGCCAGAAGTGGGACTTAAAGTACACTTAAGTCTGCTAAGAATTTGTTTGCTTTGCTTTTTCTCACCAGGGATAACGCCGGCTACAGCAGAGGTGGAACATTTCTTGGGTTTTTACTTGTTTGGAGCTAATAAAACACTGAAAACTTTAAAAACTTATTTGATTTAGACCACCAGGAAGTAAAGACTTTACAGTCAGCTTCTGGTATTGTTACTCAGTTAACAAAGAAAGCATCAGAAACAGAGGGACCTGGGCTTCACTTGTCAAAGGCTCATTGTCAGTTGTTGTTGTTTTTTTTTTTTATGGCTGTGGTTCAGTCCAACGTCTAAAAAAAAAAAGAAAGAACAGCTCTACTTTCAGCTAAGTTACAGCACATACAATGATTGAGAAGAGATGTAAGGATACAAATAATTCTTTTGTCTCTAAGTGGTGTTAAAAACGTTACCTTTACAGCTTAGTTCATAATCCACTACATATAACACAAATCCAGTCACTAGAATGCTCACTAGAACAGCAGTGGTGACTCCATGCAGCACCCTAGCTTTATGTTACTGCAGGGATCACACAACCTCCAACTCACTGCACAAAAGCTTTGCGATTCGAGAATGAGCGAGTTTTTCCTCCCACTGTTGCCAAAGAGCATGCTCAAAGGGAACCATTTGGATTTGTTGGGTTTGTAAGGTCTCCACCGTTTTACATGAAGCGCCTTGAGGTTACATGTGTCGTGAGTTGGCGCCGTATAAAAAAAAAA